>NC_087515.1:41928456-41930956 GCF_963921805.1 Phalacrocorax carbo | reverse complement strand
GGAAGGGAAGCAGCTGTAAGTATAGACAATGTATATTCTTGGTTAGATTCCAGCTCATGGCACTGTTTGACTTCATTAGGCACTCCGCTGACTTTTTAGTGAAAGTTACTGGTACTTAGGATTGGAAATAAATGTTTGAAAACGCCACCCTAGCTTTACTAGGGCAACAGTGGCTGTGGGTGGCTGCAAGGAGTGGAACTTGGAGGTTCTCTGTGACCCGCTCCCCTTCTGCTATGGACCAGGAGGAGAGGAGTCCCCAACATGATGCTTCCTAGCCCAATCCCTAGGACGCAACCCAGGTTGCAGAGGGATCCCTTCCACTGCTGCCCTTGCATCTTCTGACCTGCATTAGGAAAGGGCATCTAATGGAAATGGGGCTGTAGGAAGAGAGCCCAGGTCCTCATCTGCACATGCACTGCCATTTTCCAGCCCTGCAAGGCAACCTTGTTGGCTGGGGAAGCCAAGTTTCTGGCTCTTGGCCAAAGGGGAGCTGATGTTTTCAAAGTTCATCAATCAGGCAAAGAGTTTGGAACTGGCTGAAGCTTTGCATTTCCAGTGCCAGCTGCTCATGATTTGACTAGAAACACTTTTCTAAGATGTGTGAAAAAAAAAAAAGTTATTAAAATTCTCAGGTTGCTGATTTCCATTTGAATCTGAATAGTCACACTTTTATTAATATCCAGTAATTTATGTCACTGGTGGCGTAACCTCAGTCCTTGGTCTTTGCACTTAAAATGAAAATGTAATCTCACCTTGTTCCAGTGAAATGTAGTTTACTGGTACATTGCAAAACTGTGAGGGGAATCAGTGCTTCAGTGCTTTGAACTCTGTAGAATAAGATGATGGCCCATTTGCTATCACTGTCTGGATATATGTGAGAATTACCTATATAGAAGGGGTTCTGCAACATACACGATATGAAAAACACCATCACAGAAATTTGGTTGGTGCAAGTGTTTAGAGAAAACACAGCACAGAGGTTCAAGTAAGAGGAATGAGTTGTATGACTGAGTATAAAAATCACATAATCTAATATCATTGATTTTCCTTCTTCCTCTATTATAATGGCTTGACATTAAATGATGACAGGATTATCTTGCTTTCTTCAGGATTGTACTTACCCATGTTGTGCCTAACCCGTTATGGATAAAATAGTTTTGTCTCTACTTCTGACAGTGCCTTTCTCTATTGCAAATTATTCTGTCATTGTATTTTAATGTGTCTGTCATCTTGATATCCAAGTGCCAATTAAAATGCAGAATTATCACATAATACAATTAAAATAAAAAACAAAGAAGCCTACTTTACAAATCTGTAATCTAAATTTAGCTCTTTTTTGGTCACTATTTTTTCACTAATTGCAAAAACAACTATTTGAAAAAAAATTGCAGCTATCAGATATTTTGTTATCTGACCGCAGGGTATGAAGTGTTTTTAATTGTTTTTTCTGATTAACTGCAAGCTCCCAAATTCAAGTAGAAGCCTATTTGTATTTTACATATGAGATCCTGTACCTTACCAATGGATGAGCATGTTTGTGTTACTGTATAAGGATTAATGAAATAAAAAAAAAACCCTCTGCTACTGCTGATTGACCACTGATGGTAAAGGTAATTGAATTAGCAGTGCACTAAAATAAATGTAGACAAAATAAATATAGACAAGAAAATCTGGTGAAAGCTTCTGTAATGTTTTAGATTAATAGGCATACAGAATTCTTCACATTTTTTATTACGTTGTCCCTAGATGAATTCAAAGTAATTGGGGTGGTTAATTTTATTTACACAGAGCCGTTCACAGCGCATTAAATAATAGAGATAATTGAACAAGAATTGTCAAGTGTGTACTGATATCAGACATATTACAGAAGGGAATGTGCATAAAACTTCATTTCTATGCAGCCATTGTTTATGGTAATTAAGTACACAGATTTATCCCTTGGTTGCCTTCCAAGCTTATGGCAACTGCTATTGTTGTGCTCCATTAATATGTAATCAGGAAATAGTTTAATTTTCTAATCTGCAGTTTGAGAATTCACTTTCTAACAACTCTTAATTACTGCATTGCCCTAATGATGCTCATGGTTAGGAAAACTGAACCAATAAACTCCATAGAAGAAGCCAGAGGGGATTATACTTCCAGAGGTGGTGCTTACTTAATAAACTTGTTATGCCTTCACCAGAGGGAGCTCAGTGTCCTTCAAAAGCAACTAATTTTATATTTCAGAGTTGTACATACCCACAGTGCAAAGAGTTAATGTACAGCGTGTGGCGGGGGTGGCTGTAAATTTGATTCACTAGAGAACCAGATAAGCGATACTATCACCATTTTGGTATTTTTCCTACTGTATACTAATTGCAGAGTTTAATTGCACAAGAAATAATGCAGGTGGTTTAATCTATTGTTTTATACTGTCCTCATGGGTTTATTTTTGTCAAGTTTGTTTTCTTTCATTTAGCCATGTTAGCTAAACATAGTATCGTAAAATCTTGCACAGGCA
>NC_087515.1:38477756-38560756 GCF_963921805.1 Phalacrocorax carbo | reverse complement strand
TCCTTGCCTTCCGTTCGCTTATCCTTCCTTCCTTCCTTCCTTCCTTCCTTCCTTCCTTCCTTCCTTCCTTTCCTTCCTTCCTTCCTTCCTTCCTTCCTTCCTTCCTTCCTTCTTTCCTTCCTTCCTTCCTTCCTTCCTTCCTTCCTTCCTTCCTTCCTTCCTTCCTTCCTTCCTTCCTTCCTTCCTTCCTTCCTTCCTTCCTTCCTTCCTTCCTTCCTTCCTTCCTTCCTTCCTTCCTTCCTTCCTTCCTTCCTTCCTTCCTTCCTTCCTTCCTTCCTTCCTTCCTTCCTTCCTTCCTTCCTTCCTTCCTTCCTTCTTCCTTCCTTCCTT
This sequence comes from Phalacrocorax carbo, assembly GCF_963921805.1. Classification (NCBI taxonomy): domain Eukaryota; kingdom Metazoa; phylum Chordata; class Aves; order Suliformes; family Phalacrocoracidae; genus Phalacrocorax; species Phalacrocorax carbo. The sequence goes on along the minus strand of NC_087515.1, from coordinate 38,560,426 downwards.
CCTTCCTTCCTTCCTTCCTTCCTTCCTTCCTTCCTTCCTTCCTTCCTTCCTTCCTTCCTTCCTTCCTTCCTTCCTTCCTTCCTTCCTTCCTTCCTTCCTTCCTTCCTTCCTTCCTTCCTTCCTTCCTTCCTTCCTTCCAGTTTCCCTCATACGTATCTACCTTTCTTTTCCCACTCTTTATTAAATAACCTCACTGTCGACTGTGGGCTTGAAAGCAACTGCTATCTGTGCTGCTGGCAACTGCCAAAGGACTGAGGTGCTCTGAGCACAGCTTCCCAAGGTGGGTTCCTCGCTTGCTCGCTTGGTTTGTCTTCCTGCACTGCTACACTGCTACCTACATCCTCTCATGGAATTTGTTCTTCTCAACTGTAATGAAAGGGCTGGTTTCAGAAAAGAAAAAGGCAAATCCAGCCAACCAAAGAGGCCTGAACATAAAAATTTAAATACCACAGCACTATGAAGCAAGAACTCTTCTCAAGATTCCCTAACTTGGTTTCGTCCCCCCTCTGAAAATGGAACAGTTTATAAGGAAAGTGGCTGCTGCAAACCTTCATCACACTGCTGTGGTTTGGGTGATTTTATAATTATTTTACAATGAAGTGCGGGACTGTGGTTTGTGACAACACTGAGATTTTTCAGAGGAAGTTGAGTCAAACAGTTAAAAGAGAACATATCGCAAAGGAGACCTCTCCTTCCACTTCGTACAGTACAGCATCAACTCTTGGGTGAGGCAGAATTCACATAGACTGTGCATAATGCAGCAATGCAATTGAAGGAGCATTATTACAGAGGACTTCTGTCTAATTAAGTGGGTCAGGATGCTCTAATTTGAAGTTACATTTAAATGCACAGAAATACATGCAATGGTACAGAATCTTTCTGCAAGTAAGGTGATTTTAGGGCTTCATATGATACTTAGTATTTTTCACACACACACACGCACCCCCGGCCAGTACCTTTACTGGTTAGATTTAATCTAGAGAGTGCTTAGGTAATGTTTATTTTTCTAATGAACAGTCTCATGACACAGATAGGAAACTGCTCATTAAGCATCATTCTGACAATCTCTGTGCGCTGGGGCACACTCCGACCTCAGAGACATCTGTGTGACTTAAGCCTAGAGGTATCCCACTGCCAGTCCCGGCCTGCCTGCCAGCACTTCCACAAAGGGCAGGAAACCCGTCCTGTCAATCTGAACTCTTTCCACCTACTCCAAAAAATGTAACCAGCAGGGATTTTGTGGGTGGAGCACAATGTGCGCTGCTCCACCCAAATGTCCTCATCCTCGCATTCACAAGCTCTCTGGATTTGCACTTCACAAATGATAGGGAGAAATCTTACAGAAATCTTTCTTGAAAGATTTGTTTAGATAGATAACTCATTTATATTTTTTTTTTTTTTTGCATATAGTTTTAGTTACAGAAAGGTTGGGCAAGGGTGTTGAATACAAAAGCATCAAAGGCAATATTGTCTACTTCTTCCTACAAAAAATAAGGTCATGACCTGGAAAGGCACATGCCAAGCTGACAGTTTATTACAAAGAGAAAACAGTGATAAGACCAAAAGGTTAAGGTTAACTTCTTAGAGGTACTGCTGTTAAGCAACATATACCCAGTTGCCTCCTCCTCCACTCCAGCTGAAGTCTCTTCTGTCTTACCTGAGGGTATCTCCCATACTTGTTATGAACAAACAACACAAAAATACCTGTCGGCTGATCTGGCCTATTGACATGTTTTGGTCTCAAAAAATATAGCTTTTTTTTCCCCTTTCTCATATTACAGTTCTCATCAGTGTAAGTGCTGCCCAAGAGCATAGTGTTAGCCCAATTGTTTCAAAACTCACACTAGTGCTATTTTATGTATTAGCTGCAAGGCCTTACATAGTAGTCTATCTCTGCACTAGCAACTCTCTCACTCTTCAGGAAAAATGGCTTTGCTTACTTGTGAGAAAAAGACCTTTTGCTTCCAGCAGCCGACACATGGGCTTCAGGCACTGAGGTACAGCCTGTGTTGCTTGAAGAGCTAAAATTGGTTTTAATCCCTGGAAAAGAAAAGGGACGAGTAAAAACACAGTGGAAATCATAACTCAAAGGCTGTTTTAAAAATCACGATGAACAACAAGCATCATCCCTTTGCCCATCCTGTGTGAATTTTAGCAGTTGCATGAATTTTCCAACAACCCTGATGTCAAGCACGTGATTTGTTCTGGATTTGCAACATTTCTTCAGAAGTGGCACTTAAACAAGAGCAGAGAAAAACCATTTGGACACAAACCCCTCACAGTAAAGAAGCCCTTTTAGGACACGGCTAGGAACATTTGTTGTGACCACCTGTTTGCTTTCTTACAGCCGTCAATACAAGAATCAGGCTGCTCACGTGGCTCCTGCAGCAGCACACAACTGTAACTGTAGATTTCGCTTGCTTTAAACCATAGGAAAACACTACGCGCTGGGGGAAAAGCCGCTTCCATTTTGGTCTCTGAGACGATGTACACATACATGCATATGTACATATACATGTGTATAGGCTAATAGGGTATATGCGTCTGCGTATGTACACACATATGCAGGTTCTCGTGGCACACAGAAGGACAGTAAAGCAGTTCTAATAGCCTTAAATCAGTCCAATAATCACGCGCGGCTCTCAAGTGCTTCTGGGGTGTTAAGCCATCTACCTGATTTCTGACTTTCTATGGATCACAGCTTTTATTTCCCAAGCCCTGGCATGTACAGGGAAAACCGCTTTCATTTTGCTACAATCAGTAGTAGGCAGAGCCACTAAGAAAGTCTTATCACCTGGAAAAATACCCACCCTAAAGTTAGGATTTTTTTCAGTCTGTCACTCAAATGGCAGATGTCCAAAGCCATACCTGGGCCTTACACTGCAAAGCCACAATATTGTACGATGACTTTAATCTGAGGGAATGGAAATAACTTTCCAACAGCCTTTAAACAGCTGGTCAGGGGGAGCATCTCTCACCTGAGAATTTCTGGGCGCCGTCTCACGCACAGACACCCCCAGCCAGCAGCTGCAGACTTACCATGAACCCCATTTTTGCTATATTTTCCATGATGCATCTGCAGATACCATCATCCCCCACTGGGGTGGATAAACCTTCAGCTGCACAGTCGTTCTTAAATCCTTTGCAGAACTGATGGTGATGTGCACGTCTTGTACCCCAGTTGACTACTTTTGTTGCTGTGACAATGTGATTGCGAAAGCTCACACATCTAAGTCCCAGAACAACCCACCTAAGTAGCATTAACCATGAAAGAGGCTGCCGTTTCTCAAAAACCATTTCTTTTGCCTGAACTGGCTATAACACTTGTTTTGCCCTGATCTGAGACTCCCCTGACTAAGAGGAGTGTCTTACCCACCATTTCCCACAAAGGATACCACATATTCAGTCATCATGAATTTCTCATTTGAAATTCATTCATACATATATTTCCATGCTGCAGCCACTCAGTGTCACAGTGCTGGCAGGCAAGACAACTTGGCACCATGCTCTGACGGAAACGCTCATGCCACACGTAATGGCATCCAACACTGAGAGGCCCGTCACTCTGGCCCCAGCCCACCTTGCAGCAGGCTACAAGCGGCAGCACACCCACTCCCTAGGAGCAGAGCTGTGCACCGCTCTGTGCAACGGGAAGAACAACACAGCGATGGCCAACAAAGTGCTGCAACGTTTTCCAGGATTGCTTCTTGCCTGCAAGACACTGGAGTGAAATAGTGCAGTATCAAGTGCTGTCCCTGCACTTTATTGCTCAGTGGGCAACGGCACTGAGTTAAGAGAGTGCTGCACACAGCATCATGCTTTCTGCACTGCCTTTTAGCCTCCTTGCTGCCCTGACAGCACCACTACAGTCACCTAGCTCTAGCTGACATGGAGGGGAGAGGGGAGCCTGCAACCCCACGACTGCATGCTGTGCTGCCCACGATGAGGAGCGCAGGCAGTGCCAGCTGGCACAACCCAGGCAGAGGCAGAAAAGGCAGTGACGGTACGTCAGACGTGTGTGCACATCCGCCCCATGGGTTGGAGGACCACTGCTTAGGGAGCTAACACCGTCCTGCCACAGCACTGCAATTGGCTGGGCAAGGTAGAACAGCTTAGGTATACTTGGTCTGCCAGGACAGTATGCAACCACATCACATACGTACCTATGTCTATGGAGCCAGTATATACATTTCTTACACAGAGCCACACAACAACCGTACATGCATGCCTGGAGTATAGCATCCCAGTCTGCTATTTATAGCCATTACAGATGGTTGGATACCTTGTGGCATGGTCTTCTGGCCTCAAAAGTCAAATTTTGCTTGCACTTGAGCATGTAATATTTTTCCTTCTATAAGAATAAAGCTCAAACTTTCCTGTGTGCATTTGATTGTCCATGTGCTATCTAAATGGTAAGGTTACAACATAGAAAAAAGGAAGAAGTGTAAGTAATATCTGTGACAGGAACACTGACAGCTGAGCAGAACTGGATTCCTAAAACTCAGGATGCATCTGAGTTTAGTAAATCTTTTAAGCTAATTTAGTCTTTTGGTGTAAGTCTTTCTTATTTGCAACTTCACCACTCTTTCATAGCTGCCAAAGTATAGAAACCACAGAACTACCTATCTTCTGACTCCATAAACATGACCTCTTAATATATATCTATGTGTGTGTATATATAGATATAAAAATCATTCTTGATGCTAGGTTTGCATATAGTCACCCAGTGAAACAGAGCTGTAAATGAAACAGCGCTGACAGAGACAGCTTGTCCTCAGAATGTAAAGCACTTCAATTTGCTGAGCTTCTGTGCCTTCAAAAGCATCCTGTTACACAGCAAAGAGACGAAAACACAAAAAAATATAAGTTCACCACTCCAGTGCAGCTGATGGAGGAATAAGTAGCGTGCTGTCCCTGTAGATAGCTTTATTTAGAGACCCCAAGGGAAGAGAGGGGGGCCTGACTGCATAAGAACTTCCAGCAAAGCCATTAGAAACAGCTGGAAAAGTAGAGATAATTCAGTTGTAATGCCCTTTATTGAAAGAATCTGTATTTTTAAAAGACTAAGTTTAATTTATCTTAAAACTTTTAACTCACAGCTACATCTCCACTTTCAATCTTTAACAGCATAAGCAGTAATATTTCCAGGAAACATTAATGCTACTTCTTTTCTATTTAATACGGGGTTGTTCCTGCAAGATTGTTTTTGTACACCACAAGCAATCTAGGAAAGAACACCAGACTGCTCACATGCACGAACAAATGTAAGAAAAAGAAGCTGCACAGAAGTGATGAAGTCTTGCTTCAGCATTTCCGGCTTTTCTTCAGATAACACCCTTTAAAAAACGACCCATGTTGAGGGCAAAGGCTGCCAGCAGGGAATGCACTCAATTCACAGTGTCAAGCTCAGCTGGCAGCGTGTTTTTGTTCCAGTCCCTGGCCTTTGACTTACTATGCGATTTACTATTACTATACATGAGACTCTTGCCTTGCACTTTGCTATAAATTTCACATCCAACAGTAACTGCGTAAATGCAGATATAATCCTGGGAGCAAGGATCAGGACTCTCCTCCACGTAGACTGCTCTATTCTTTGTGTGACAGAGAAGCTGCTCCCATGTGCTCTGCCGCTGCCCGTGTCCGACAGATACCCTCTACTACCCCGAGGTCTAAAGCCAGTGGAGGAAGCCGATGATGCTCTGTAGGTTGCAGTGGTTCAGAACTCTTGTGAGAGGTGTGGATTTGAACTCCTTTGGTCTAAGGAGGGCACTGAACTCAGATCTTTTCCCTGACCTCTACTTGCGCAGCTGCCACACAGAACAGGGTGGGTGGTAGCACCAGTGCTGGCCATAGTTCAAAGCAATGAAACGTGCTGGTTGCTGGCACTCACAGAGGTGGTCTGGCTCTGGTACAGAGGTTCAGAGTGAATGTGAGGCACGTGCATGGGCGCAAGCAGGGTACAAGTAGGTGGCCAAATCTGGGAGACGGGCACGCCTCTCTGGCCTCTCCTGTGGACTGGTAGAGGTGCGTTCCTGCCTGGCATGCTCTCTGCTGTGAATCTTGGATTGTAGTACCTAACGACCCCCTCTTATTGTATATGCAGTTTAGTCATCAAGCGCAGACTTGCAAGTTGTGCTCCCAGAATGACAGTGAGAACCTGAGCACAGCAATGCCTGGCATCAGCATCCCCTCCCCTATCCCACTGCGCTGGCCAAAGAAGCTATCACTTATCACTCTTGGGTGGACATCTACCTGACTGCTTGCCTGTGCCCTCTCCTCAGACAGATCTGTTAATCACGTTGCAGCTGATTGCACAGCGCAGTAACGGCTGATAAATTGGCAGCTGGCAAACATGCAGTCAGAGAAGACGTGGAGCAAAACTTTCAGTGTGGGTGACCATCAACTGTTCAAACCTGCTGGGTGAGGAGACTTCCAGCTCAATGCCAGGCAGAAGACTTTGGGGAAGAACTTCAACGCAGATCCTGCTTCCCTGCATTTAGATCTAAACTTGATTTTACTTGACCCCCTCAATTCATACTGCTGGTTGTGTGATCTGAACTAATTATGCATCTTGATTTTTGCTCATCTAGTTCACCTACTTTTCTTACTTTGGAAGAAAGTTTGTTATCAAATAATCAAAATTTATCTCATTAAGCAGTTTTCCAATCTCATCTAAATACTATAGCTTTGGTAGTAATCTGAGCTGCATTCATGCAAAGTATAAGCACTGCAGATCTCCAAATAAATACGGAATGTGGCTTGTGTATGCCGTGAAACCACAGTCAGTCAAGCTCATCTCTAAAAACAGTCACTACAAACTAATTACTGAGATTGGCTGAGAGCCATCATGTAGACTCTGCATATCACTGTATCCTGAGCCAGCATTTTTCTTCATTGTTTTTAATTCATGGATTTGCAGAGCAGCCACGAGCAGATGTTGGAACAGACAAAGAGCATTACAAGGTGGGGTTTTTTTCCTGCTTTATATACCTTACAGAGATTCTTCGTACGGAAATTAGCCTGACCTAATTCTTTTTTGTGATTCTATATGCAGTTTGAGCTCTTCTAACACCACTTTAGAACAGCTGCCAGCAATTTTCCCTCCTCATCCTGAAATGACCTTTGCTGGGGGAACACATGTTCACGGAGAAGACAACAGTCTGGACAACTTATCTTTCTGTTCAAACCAAAAGGCTCTTTCGATCAGAGATGGAAGGATGCTACTTTGCTACTCCAACCTCATTAGAAACATTGAGACTGGAGGTTCAAGAAATACCAATAGATGTATAACATGATACTCAACTTGTATATGACAGTTTTGGAAAAACCTCTGTGATGTGTAAATCCACCTACGGACAAGTCTTTAATAAGGAAGCATGTGGTGTCACCTCAGGAGTTTTCTCATATACCTGGCAGTACTACCTGGTCTGCTTGAATAGAAATGAATAGGCTGGTCAGAAGTACTTTTAGAAGCTGGAAAACATCATCTTTGGCAGGGATGACTTAACAGGACACAGAAAGGGAGTGAACTCCGTCATAGACTAGGTCAACATGCCAGCCGTCCCGTTATGTTGGTGGCAGAAGTTTAACAAAGGGCTTTCAGAGGCCTCTTCAACACATCTCCTAAATCTGGTTCCAATGCACAAGGAGGAGAGAGGCTGGCTGGTGCACAGCAACAAACCCCGCAGGCATGCATTCGCAGCAGCAAATGCTGCAGGTATGTGTCCACAGCATATATGCAAACGCATGAAATCACATGCTAAACCTGATTCAGCTGAAAGCTTTTGCACAATCACCCTTAATAGAAGGCACATGGTTTTCATTATAATGTGCATAAAACATTTTAAATCAGTTTTACCTGTTTTCAACAGGGAAGAGAAAACCATCAGAATGAGAAACATATCCGAGAGGTAACTAACTAAGCAGCCCTGCAATCCCAGGATCAAAAGCAAAATTTGTCATAAAGCTAGCCAAACATTTACTGTAACGCACACCTTGAAATTATTACAAAAAAATAATAGAGATCAAGTGCCATCTACTGAAACGAACAGTAAAACCCTACCCAGTATATTGATTGGTTGCCTAAACTATATTTCTATAGTTATAAAGAAAGACAAGGCGGGTCTCAAAGCAATGAATGTCAAGTTACGACTGCTGTCATTTGCTTGTTTTTCCCCCCAGTAGCACTCGTAGCATTAAGGAACACTAAGGACAGACATGAAGCCTGTGCTTTTTCAGCCTATTAATCCTTGAGGGTTTGCGGTCACACCGTATTCTGCCAACTTTTTTTTTACTAAAGATCACTGCTCTTGCCATCTTCCATACCTGCCTCAACTCTGACCTCTAAACCTCAGTGCCCTTCTTACGCCAGGAGCTCAGCCATCTTTTCCCGATGGAGGAGGAGCATGTCCCCACAGTCCCCAGGAGACCTGCATCTCTATCAAAAGGCATTTGGCACTAAAAGGTGAATTGGCTGGCACAGGTCTCACCTTGTCCAACAGCCCAGCGGCTGAGGCGCTCCCTGCAAAAGTCCCATATCTGCATCCCCTACTTACTCAGATTTGCAGTTGGAGCCGTGGCTTTCTCACGGACCACACGCAAGGCTGAGCTTGAGGTTGCAGGCATCCTGAGGCGAGAATCTCCCTTTAACAGTTGGCGTCCCACTTTCAGGAGATCTGGAGTGGTATCAGGACAATTAATGGGCCAGAGAGAGAGAGAGAGAGAGAGAGAGAGAGAAGAGTTATGGTGTGCCTGCTGCGTACTTGGCTTCAAACCCCCAATAAAAGAGTAACCAGATTATACAAAGTGGAAGAGCTTCCCTGGGAGCAGACTCCCTGCATCCCCTCAGCCTGCTCAGCAGCCTGCTACTAGGGCACTCGTCTCCTTTGTGCTCAAGTCCAGCCTCCAAAAGAGGCAAACAGATCTAAGTAGAAGTTTCTTTTCCCTTTACTGAACTAAGTAACAGGCATCTCCTTTTAATGTTCTTTTCCTTTGTGAGGAAGGACGTAAGCACCTAAGTGCGCAAGATTTGTGCCCGAGACCCTGAATTGTAGGTGGCCTGTGCCACCAGCCCAGAGCTGAGCAGATCATTGCTTAGGACAGATGGGATTCAGGCTTTCGCCTTTTACTTGCCCATTCCTCCTTTGTAACTTGCTGACTTCTTTTCGGGATCCTCTATTATCTCTGTGATGTCTGGGTGCCTGCTGCAGCCCGAGAGTCTTCTGAACAAAAGGAGATATATGTCTTGAGGGGCCTCAGCCCAACCACGTCCCTACTAAGCAACATCAACAATAATTTTTTAGAAAGGGTGGATCATACAATCTGTGACATTTTTCTAGAACACTTTAATTTAACAGGAACTTGCAGATTTGGGTTCAAAAATACAAAACACTTGAAAGCCAAAACAGTCTTTGTAGGTGCTACTTTGTTTATTCTTCTTTGAAAGAAATACGTGGCCCTTTGAATATGTTATCCACACCAATTCAACTCAATTTGTTGAAATTCAAACTCTAAATGTAAAACATATAAAAATCCTAAATAAAAAACCATAGCGCTATGCTAATAATTTTTCAAAGATGCTTTTTCAGCATCTTTTGCTCAAAATATTTGTCTTCCAATTATATTCCGTTCTTATCTCTTGGAAGTTACACAGCACTTTTTTCACTTCAGTGCAATTCAGTTAGCTTATAACCTAAAAATTCTTCGCTCCTGCTAACAAAATTCACGGTGCAACGGGAGATACAGGCTGTCCATGTGCAATGCTAGCTGCCTTGGGCAGCGGTCCTCAGAAACAGGACAAACGGACAGTGCCCAAGCCTATCAGGGATGAACAGGAGAGGAAAAGGCATCTAATTAGACTTACTTGAAGATCCAAGTGTGATCTTCAAACACAAACTTTCTTCTGCAAATGAATGTCTAAGACTGGGTTTCCTTTCTGTTAAACAAAACAAAACAAAACAAAACAAAACAAACATAAAAAAAAAACCAAAAAAAAAAAAAAAAAGAAAAAGAAAAGAGACAGAAACCGTACTTGGCTTCAGTAAAGGCTAACAGCAGAGCTGTCATAGACCTGATGAGGAACACAGGAGATCGGGGTGGGATTCATCTGACTAAGCATGGATGTCTCTAATGTAGACACCCATGTCTGAGCCAGCCTCGGTCCCATATTTAGGCAACCGAGAGTTCGTCAATATAACCAGTGAGTTCAAGGTACTCCCTCACCCCCGAAACAGCTCCCACAACGGCCAGGAGAGAAACGGCAGATTCACCTGTTAAAGCTGTTCCACTTCTGATCAGCAATGGGACCAGTCACTGGGGCAGACAAGGGGGGCGCCCCCCCATCTGCAGCCCACAGCTCCTGAAGGTTGTCCAAGGAGACCCGTAGATTCGGTTTTCACCTCTCCTGAATCACAAATACCGAGGGATTTACCCCAGGCAGAGGAGCCCCAGCGGGATCCGCCGCCTGCGCTGGGTCCGTTGACCCAACTGGCAGGGACCGGTCAAAAACTGCCACGGGGGGGACCCAGGCGTTCCGATGCACGCGGAGGGGGCTGGGCTATGCAAATGAGGGCACCCCCAGCAGCCGCTTCCCCCCTGCTGCCAGCCGCCAGGCCTCACAGCACCAACTGCTACAACACACCAAGCCTTCACAGGGTGACGCCTCTCTGTGCTCAACTCCGGGATGCAAGCTTCGAGGTTAGCGCGGGCTTCAGCCTGGGCACGGCATCCTCGCTCACGGAGGGTGACATGTGCGCGCTCATTTCCCTCTGAAAGAGTTAAAAATAACATTAGAAACCCTCAAGCTGACACAACAACATCTTCAACTCGTTTAAACTAGACACAGGAGATGTTTCTGTGATCCGAGTTTTTAAGAACAAAAATACATGCTTTTTTGAGCCTGCAGCCGTTTTAATGCTGACTCTACTCCAGCAGTGCTTATTGAGAATGAAATCCATGTGCAGAGAAAGTAAGGATCTCCCTTAGCTGCCCGTGTCTGGGTACCTATTGGTGCTCAGTTAATATCTGGAAGTGTCTTAGACTGGAAGCATTTTTGTGTAGTAATGGAGGGCTGTGTTCCGTTAAGTAACAGGGAAGACTATATCCTGTGACCTTTTCTCTGGTGGCTTGGTATGTATGTGCAGCAGTTGAAATAAGCCCAATATGGCTTCCTGGAGACCAAGGCGTTCTGGAAGACAGTGCTGAGCAGTAGGCTACTAGTGCCTGCAAAGTTCCTGTAGTCTCTTTCTTCCCCACTCCCCAGCAGATTCTGGGCTGAGATGCACCCAGATTTTCCAGGCAGTGATCAACCTAGTGGACGATAAACTGGATTTTCCTTTAAACTGGATTTTCAGTTAATTGAAGTTAGTTAGAACTTGGTTGCTTCTGCAAATTGTAGATACCTATCTGCACCTTTAGACTTTCTAAATGCCAACAAATTTATTTTTTTTCCCAACAGGAACAGTGAAGCTAAATGCTCTTTGGCTGAATAAGCAGCACTGTATAAAATGTCTCGTGTGTGAAGATGTTTTTTGTACATTTATAATCGTGTTGAAGTGAAAGAATAGTATGAAGTCGTTCTTCTTACAGTTATTCAGTAGGTCTACAGTAAGTAAAACCACGCTGGAATAAGAAGGTCTGCTAACAGTGTGCTATCAGTGCTTATAATTAGTGTTCTGTTAACCAATGAGTTGGGTTTTCCCGGGCATAAATTGTGTTAGGAATGCAAAGCAAGGCTGACATCAGGAATGAATACTTCCCTGGTTTAAACAGCTTGCATCATTCCATCCAAACTCCGCTCAAATTCTTGCTTTGGAACCCAGAAAGAATGAGTCACATGTGGCTGTAGTTCATCATAGGTGCCTCTTTATTGAGAAACGAAACCTTTTCTGAGCCTGAAAGGTCGTAGCTTTATGTTGAATACGCGTAGGAAGTTTGGAATAGAGATCAATGTTTGGAATAATGACCAAGTAAAAGAGCAGTGAAAAGGTAATCACTTTGTGGTTGTATTTATTGCTTGTATTTATTTTTCAGTGACTTCAGTTCCTCTGTCTGAGGTAATGTGAAGGTCTCCTCTCATCTGGATGCTACTGAAGTCCAATAAAATCACTCAGCCAGCGGAGTGCATGGAAACCACCTCTCTGTGCAGAGGAGTTGTGTGTTGTGCAGTTTATAGGGCGGGGCAGAAACATGATCTGCTGTGACTGTCCTCACTTCACAATTGCAAATGAATAGCAGCACTGCTTAACGCCTCATGTGGCTTTTTGGAATACCGCTGCCTTTACATGCAGGCTAGCGCGCATATACCGTCTTCCTTTCTGCATCGGTTCAGAGGTGCAGGGAACATACAAAAATCTGCTACTGTAAAGTGGCAAACATTATTACTCTGCATATGCTAGACTGACAGCACTGTCACCTATCTGGCCTTCTGGTGGAATGTACAACAGTGGGTCATCACCTCAAAAACACCCTTGGGAATTCCGTTAACTTGGGAGGTAGATCCTGATGCAAATTACTAATTTCATTCTTCCATGACAGACAGCAGAGCAGCTTAACAGAGCACAGGGAAACTTCTGGCCATTAATAATCAATGAAGGGAAACCGTGAAGGTACTGAATAAGTGCAGTCCCTCTCCTGTCCTGCCCAGTCCAAAGATAATATGAAGCCTTTGTACCTCAAATACTTCTAAGTTTTGTGTGTCCAGTTTGTCCATAGTTGGCATCTACCAGACACGGCTGCATCCAGTGATGACAGCTTTTAATTCTCTGCATTTTACACACTGATGTGGATGCGCACGGGTAGTTTAGGCATGTTGAAAGTTAACTCCTTTCGGCCTTGTCAATGAGAATTCTTGATTCTCTTTTAATAAGCACATCTTTATTCTTACCGAATCTGTGTTGAATTTCACCTTTTCAAACTAATGAAGCTTCACTTTTATTTTTAAGTCCTCTTGCAAGCAGCTTGACAGATTTTTCTAATCTAATAAACTGAATGCGAAGCCGGAGCGACCTCCTAACATCATTCTGTTACTACTTATGCAATCGAGGAGAGAGCTGCAACGTGGCACTTGGAGTATGGATCCAGTTGTTGCCCCAGCGCCACTCAGTGATGTGTTCTAGCTGAAGTGGGGAATAAAACAAGTGGATTTGGGGGTTACTTTTTTCCTTTGCTCTAGTCAGCCATGTATTTGTTGAAATTAGAAACCTATTTCTGTCGACAGATTCTCTGAGCTAGCAGGTAATGATGTCTGGGGTTTTATAGCAGTGATAAGAAATAATGCTAAAAGGATATACAACCGTAGACTTTAATTTTTTTTTCCTTAAAGGCTATTGTTTCTATCTGTACTGAGCAATAGAATACAACACAGATGCTGAATACATGAAAAGGAACATTAGAAGTTGTCATCTCATCTGATCATGAAGAAAATGTTTGTAGTACTTGCATTACAAAGAGGATAGCTTCTGATGCCTCTGCTGAGGGGAAGGAGGGACACAAGCCAATGTCCTAGGCAAGTCAAATTGTTTTGGTCTGATTTTGAAAAAGACAGGTAGTATTGTTACTTGAAGCATTAGATTTGTCTAAATAGCTCTGGGCCTTACAACTGTCCTACGTTCTCCCTGACACACTGAATCCTTGAGAACTGAGTGGCTTTTAGATTGTAAAATATTTGGGCAAATTATGAATTATAACCCATTTCTGACAGGAACTTAAAGTATGCTGAAAATTGGACTCGTGTTCTTTAGCAGTTCACATTTTCTTTAATTGCAGACAACAACAGATAGCAGAAAGGGGAAAAAAAAAAAAGAGAAGCAGCGCAGCAACAAAAGAAAATGGGGGAAGAAGCCCAAAGGCTAATGAAAGAAGAAGAAAACAAAACTGATGTAGAAGCGTCCGGACACAAACCAGGCATCAGTGGCACAGTGCCAAGGAAAAAGAGAACTTCAGCTCTACAACATACATATTGGTATTGATTTAAGTATTTCTAGGGCTTCAGCATTTCTAGGACTCCAACCGTTTGGTTTCAGGGCATTCTTCAGGGCATCTTGGAAGGCAGGGTTCTCTCAGAATATCTTCAACGACTGGTAGGTGGTTATTAAAGGAGAAAAAAAGCCCACAGAAAATCATGCCTTGATGGAATGAAGTTTCCTGCAATAGTCCTATTCCAGCACCCTTCTTTGCAGCAAAAGTGATTGAGCAAGGATGTTGTTTGAGAGACATCCTTAATGAATAGTTCAAGCCTAGAGAAAAGAATGGAAATACCTAAGAGTGTGGTAAATCTCCTGTATTGTCTATGCTTACCCGAAACATGTAATTAAACAGTTTTAAAGAACCCTTTGCTTCCTGCCTGATCGAGAATGTCTGCTTTTGCCTTTCCATAAAGGTATTTATAAATGTTTCACATTTTTCCATGGGAGATAATATTGACGCGTGCAGAAGAAAATTACTTGTTAAAGGTGACCTACGACTCTCAACGTACTCCTGGTAGAGTACGCTCTGGTAGAGCACAAGTTACAGCTGAACACAAAAGTGGATTTCTTGTCACTTTGTCACCTGCAGCCCCTGTGCTACCATGCCCCTTTACAACACTACAGTGGTTAACAGCAGGGGCATCGCTACACAGCAGTGGTGCGTGCTGCTCCTTTCTTATGAAGGCTAATGTTGTGAACGTAGGGGAGCAATTCAATCGCTTACTTGTATTGGTAAATTTGTATTTCTAGCAGAAATTCTTCTACTTCCTACATTAAGGGGGAAAAAAAGTCTCACGCTGTACACTTGTTGCATAGGTAGTACAACTGAAAAAAAGGTGTCCTCCTGTGAATACACCTAAGTGTGAAAATTCTCAGTTCAGTTAACAGCACTTCTCAGGTTCCATTTTTGTACACTTACTGTATGTATTTACAGTGGGATTCCACTCAGAAAAGCGTGCAAGGTAAATAGGCAGTAGAAGACAACAGTAGTTTAATGAAGAAGAAAAGTTAATGTCTGCTGGAGGGAAAGGTGTGTGGGAGGAGGAGGGTCCATGTGGTCATTATGTGCAGCTCAGAACTTCAGTGAATACCTCCTGCATCTTCTGCTGTGCGGATGCTATTATCCCTGAATTCATGGGCTGTCTTGTGGCAGATGAGCGAGGACAGCAAATTCTGTGCCTGAGACGGGTTCCCTGTGTATCCAGGGTCCTGTGAAGTTGTGACAGAACGGGAAGGGGCGGGGGGACTAGATCACCTCTGCCTCGAAAAATAGAATTTTTAACTAAGTTGTAAGACACAAGTTCTGCTTAAAAGAGAAGTACTTGAGAAAGTAAAGACAGTAAGACTTACTCTGAATGGCCTTTGTCATGGAGAAAAGTTTAAAAAAATATTTAGTATGCTTGTCATGCTGCTTAAAATCTTGCACAGACCAACTGATTTGACAGCAATTTTTAGACATTAAAGAAGTCATTGAGAAATGTGAAATTTTAAAACACCTTTTAGAAAGCAACAATATGCACTTTTGTGTGTATCTTCTGCGCAAGGGTTCTGGCTGGAGTAGAATCGATGACTACAGCCTGTCCGGACTGAACAGCAGTATGGCAAGCAAATCTGCTCCTAGTACACACCTCTAAAGTATCTGATGGTGGATTGGAGATAAGAAGAAAGTCTGTGAATAAGCTTTAATAGCAATCCGCGTCTGTCCTTTCAACCACACTGATGAAGCAAGGAGGCACATGTCATAATTCTTTCCCTATTGCTGACACAGGGCAGGGAAACCTAATACCTGTTGCCTAGTTTAGGTTGGAAGCGACATCGCATCTTTCTAAAAAAATTAGTTTAGTGCTTACTATTGCTATTTCTGAGACAATGTAAAATAGGTGCAAATAGATGTTATTTATTAAAAATAAGAAAACATTGGCTAGTTAAGAAGTTAGAAACAAAGCCCCTGACTGCGTCATGAGAATGCTCGTGTGTTTTTGAGCCTTCAGCCGTTTTAAAAACGATTAGGTGCTGCCACCTCCTGCACATCAGCCCTCCTGCGTTGCTTTGCCCTCTCCTGCTGCGTACTCACACTGTTTTGCTGTTCTTCCCTCCATTTCCCTGCCTGTACTTGAGCACAACTGCTCTAGGAATTGCTCCCATCTACTCTACCAAGTCCTGACATAATGCCAGAAAGGGTACAGTGCTCTCGCAGGTAGTAGTCTGTATGTCAAAACAGCATGCATTGGTTTCATATGTTTTCCTGCGCTATAGTTGCTTGTGTTTGCAATGTCCCATGTTCATTTGTCTGAAGGGTTTTGGAGGAAAATGCTCCCCTGTTCTGCTCATGTAGGACATAAATAAAACAGTGCTTCAATTTTAGCGCATTTCTAGCGGTTGGGATTTAGGTGAGGTGGTTGATTTGGGGGGGGAAAGAAGGCAAAATGAGGAAGTGATCAGAAGTGAAGAACAGCCTTGTGAGTGGGTGGACCTAAGTAAGCATGCAGGTGAATCTCTGGTGAGGCGGTGGGCAGTGCCTGTGCCTGGGTGTTTTCAGCAGCTGAGAGGCATGTTGGGTACCTCTTCAGCTGAATATTAAAGAAAGGCTTCTTTGAGCCTGGATTAGAAAGAGAAATGCATAATGGGATTATCAATAGGTGTTGCTTCAACCAGGGAAGGAGCCGACTTGGTTCCTATGCTACCCTGTAAGCATGAATTCAAGCAGCCCCCTGCTACCTGACCCTTAACCTATGCCCTGCTTGTCCTCCCCACCTGCACACTTTGAGGCAAGACTTCCCAGTGTGGTATGAACAATTTCTCAACTCAGAAAAAGGAGGAGGTTTTATTGAACTCTTTGGAGGCTAATGGTCCTCCCCTAGCTGCTCCATACAGCACCAGCAGGATCCAGGTGAATCATGACTAAGAGTAAAGCCAAATATTACATGGGGAAAAATCAAGATGGTACATTTGTCACAACAACTGGGATATCCTCTGTGGATCGGGGAGCAAAGGCCAGTCCCACAAAGTCTGGGACTGGAGCATTTATCGTGGTACTTCAGGCCTCTTCTTACAAAGGGTACCTTGAGCTGTCTACATGCTTGCAGGATGGAGGAGGAAAGGTGGCAGCTTGGAAGCGAGCTGTATTTCGGGTAGAGATCAGAGCACGGACTTCTATCAGGAATGTGACGGGAACTCTCTTGCTGAGCATAGGTAAATAACTTATGAGTGTTGAGCGGACAGAAGATTTTTAAGGGCAAGAAGCAATTTTGACGTTATTCTGGTGTTAGCGCCTTGTGTCTTAAACATGGACCATGTCCAAAACATGGTTTGAAATGAGTTCAGCCTATTGACATTTTAAATGTAAGTGTAGGTTCATACTGCTTTGTTGCCTGCTTGCTGCAAAAGACACCCACGTAGTCACAGGTGAATCTCTCTCCTAGAACTGAAGATCTAAACTAGTCCTCTAAACTAGGCTCCATTTCACCACCACTCACAGCAAAGATCACTTAAACAATAGTGGCTGTTAAAGAGAAACCCAAAATTGTGATAAAGATGGTAAAATCACATATAAAATATTGCGCTCTCAGCCTTGAACAGACATGCTTTGAAGTAGCAATAAGGCATGTTGTGTCATGTGTTCCAGTCCCATCCCCTCCACCCCCCAACCTATTAATTTTGGCCCTTGTGCCCAGGTACTTAAAAGAAAAGCTTTTGAAAGTGACTTTGCAGCAACTATGTATTGCAGTAGTGTCATAAGGCAAGTCAAGTGGCCTGCAGGAACCCAGCAAGGTAGGTGAGCATGGAAGAGGGTGTTGCTGGCAGAGGAAGCAAGACGCTCTCATCTTCTCATCTTTGTGAACTCTTGGAGCCTGTGTTACATCAACATGCCTGTTCGATTTCTCTTCCTTAGTGAAATGCTTAATGAACACTAGGGAATCTGTTGCAAACACAAGTAATTCAGAACCCAGGCATTACAAGGATGCAAAAGGTCTCTGAATTGCCTCTGTAAGCATTGGTGCATATCACCCTCTTGAGTGTTGCAAATGCTCCCCACATGCTGGCCAACTGTTCCTCCTTCCTTGTGGCTAATTCTTCCCCAAAGCGGCAGGGCAGTGCATGGCGTTGTCTGGCTTCACTAGGCTTCTTCTGCTCTGGGTTGCACAGAGAAATATTACACTTGCTTTGCTGGAGGGGAGAACAGGAAGCCAGTGAGGTTTAACCGGCCAGAGGTGTTGTTGAAAGGTTGGGTGGAGGCAGGCAAACACCGCTATGTCGTCTGTTGGTTGGCATTGCCCTCCTCTGAACTATGCACGGATTTCAAGTTTTGGACAGGAAGAATTTGTGGTTTGATGGTCACAGTGGCATCTCGGTGGGCACACTGAGACTGCATGGCTCTCAGATTAATTAAACAAGGTATTCTGGACTTCTGTTACATGCCGGGAAGGCTGACACTCTCCTGGCAGCACAGAAATGAGCAGTTACAAGCTTCTGGAAGATTGCATTGAATTAAAGATTAGGCACTTGCATTTGTTAACTCAGCATGGGTGCAGTCATGCAGGTGGCATGTGTGTCCACAGACCAACTGGAGCCTTTTACTCTGCCTGAGTGCTTATGCTTGGAGCTGTAATGAAGTTTTTCTCAGCAGAATTCTGTTCTTTGGGTCCTGATGGTTCCTTATGCCCTGATACAGTGCCTCCGCCAGCTCTGCCTGTGGCCAACAGCTCAGCTGAGACCGGCTATTTTATATGGCTTTGCTACAATAAAACACTCACACATTTACCATTTCTAACAGGCTTCATTGAACTTGTGATTATAAAGGTAATTTACAATAAAACAATTAAATAAACAATAAGCTAAAGCACAATACATTTCAAAGGGCTCATATGACTACAACATTCCAACACATTAAAACTTTAAAACAACATTAACACTCAAATTGTACCTACACCTATACTTATCTTTCTAACACGTTTCAAGACTCTCAACAAAGTACCTTTTTGGTTACAGTCCCTGTAAACACACAAGACCAGTGAAACACTCAAGCAATTGTACAACTGAGAAGAACACTACACAAGACAGGAACAAACAATGTGCTGGAAACTGCCTGGGGAATAGGGGGTTGACCTCTAAATTGAACTGACTCTTTGGACAACGAATGGATAACACTAGCATGCTCTCTGGAATACATGTGTGACATCCTTAGTGGGAACAAGTCTCCGTGTCACTCAACACTGTAATTTCACAAAAGTTTTAGGTTAGTGCCGCCTAAAGAAATAGCCCACCTTTCTCTGGCCGTTTGCTCCCGTGCACGTCTCACGCTACTCTTGAGCCAGTGCAAAGTGCTGGTATATTTGCCCAGTGAACCAGCCAGGGAAACTCATTGAGCTTAACAAACAACAAATTAACATTCAGCAAACAAACATGAAAGAGAACTCACTGTATTCTCCTTGATCTCCCTGGTCATGTTCACTGTGCAGATATGTTGGCACCAGAAAGACACCAGCGCGGTGGGGTGCGGGGGTGGGGAACATGGTGACTGGGAGCAGGAGGACTATTTCTGTAGGCAGCAGTACTCTCAGAAAACACCAGTTACAAACATCCTGTAGAAAGGCTTTACCTTTTCCATTCTGAAACAAGTAACATGTTTTCAAACCGATTTATAGGGCAAATCAAATAGTCAAGAGCAAAACGGTGGACTAGGACAGAACTGCAAAACAACGCTCCAGTACTGTAAATGAGATCTGTTCCTGCTCCATGAGTACTGAAAGCCCACATGATAGTTGGTACAACAGGGGCTGCTACAGCCAGATCGCTGGCGAGTCTGCTGCTCCAGTATGTCTTCTTTATTCCTGTCTGAGAAACAGTATTGACGTACCCAAAGACTTCATCATCGTGAGGTTCTGTAAAATCAAGTTCTTTCACAAAATGGTTTTCATTAACTCCGTGCTCCACCTTCCTGCATGGAGGTGTCACAGGAGACAAAAGGGTGGTAGAGTTTGGCTCACCTGGAGTTAAGTCCACTACGATACCAGAATCACTGAGGCTTTCAAGAGAAATTGACCCAATTCCTTCAGGGAAGAAGGCGGGCTTAGAGGACAGGCATCTTGAGCTCTGAGCTCTGAACATGTTTTGAATGAACTGCTCCCCTTCTAGGCTATATGGCACCACATCAGTCTGGATGGTCTGCTCCACCATCATGTTTCTGACTTTCTCCTCCTCCTCCTGGGAAAAAGTTAGTTTCTCACCCAGAACATTTTCAAGCATCTCTTGATTCACAATAGAATTGGAGGGAGCTGAATCACTCAACTCAGAGGTTGTGGTGGTCAAACTCTCTTCAAATAAATCAGTCCCGTTAGCTGTGTCCTCATGAAGAAACAGCCCACTACCTGCCAGCTCCTCCAGAGCTTGGTCCTCTGTGGTGGGGCTGTCTGGCATCGTGGTACACAACGGCTTCCCCTCAGAGTCACATGTGTACTCTGGGCGCTGCTCATCTCTCACAGAGCTCTTCAGGGCCATCTCCATGCTCGACACCAAAGATTCCAGTTTCTTGTGTTCAATGCTTACGTCTAGGAAGTATTTCTGAAATTTTTTGTCTTTCTCAGCCGAGCTCTTCTTCATGTTCTCAATACCTTGTTTGAGTTCTTTAATTTCCCTCCTTGCTTCCAAGAGGCTCAGCTCCATCTCCACATGATTACACTCGTCTTCGATCCAGTCTTCCTTCATACGTTCCACCTGAGCTTTGAGCTTTTCGATTTCTCTTTCCCTGGAGCAAAATAAAAATATCGTAACACTTCTGGTGACTGCCTAGTTGAAGAGTCAACGTGAGGCTCCACCTCACTGGGGTGGCTATGCTGCAAAGATGCTCCAAGGAAGAAGCAAATTCCTCCATGCATCATTTGCTGCCACCTCTGAGAGAACTGGCAGAGATGTCAGCTGGCTGCCAAGACGCACTGGCTGATTCCTAGCTGGAGTCACCAACCTGGCCACACAGCCAGCAGCCTTGTGGGCTATGCTGTGATCCTGGACACTTGGAGGTGAAAGTGGTGGCCTCTGGGTTAGGTCCAACCAGTACAGCGCTTGACATCTCACCTACTGCCTCACCCTGGAGGAAATGACAAACAGCTGCCTGGATGTGTCCCCTGTGCCTGCCAGCAGCTCGTCACGTATAGCCAGAGCCAACAGTGGCCTCAGACAGCAGGATGGCTCAGGGCTGCAGGCACCTGGCTTGCTTGGCACCCGGCTTGCTTTGCACCCCCCCAGCCCAGCATGGATCCAGAGGCTTCTGCCCTCACTTGCAAGCAAGTGGGGAGAAGGGCCCCCTGCGTGAGATCCAGCCCTCACAGGTACAGATGTCGGGCCACCCAAAGCAGGACCAAGGGGTCCCTGGGACTCTACCTGGGGGCTCCATTCAAACAACCCTTTGTGCCCGCTTGGGTTGTGTGTGCTGGAAAGCCAGTTCTCAGAGCACAGCTTTAGTAAAAGAGAGAACATCTGTTGCTGTGTAATGTACATTGTTGCTTCTTCGCTTAGCATCCATACAAAGTGCTACTGCAAAAAAGTCCATATCTAAGCAACAAAACCACAAGCGGGCACACTAGTTTGTGTCAGAGCTTTTCTTTCATTAGGGGAAAAGGGGGACATTTGTCGTCGTATTTTCTGAGCGAGGTGGAACTTTTTTATGTATAAAAGGTCTCAGTGCTAAAGTAGGCTGGTGAAGAACTATCCTTTAAAAGTCTTCTATCGGGAAAGTTCAAAAAAAGGGAAAAAGAGACAGCCATATTTGTAACGAAAGTGCACGGTACATATTCAGTGAGCACACAATGAAACCTTAAATACCTGAAAACAACCTAATCAGCCCGATCATATTTCCAATCTCTTAATGAAAACTTTACACGGTCAAGAAAAGAGTAAAAATGATCAGGACTCCCATCCCTTAATGCTCCTGAATAAATCTTGTCCAGTCTTATTTCTGAAGTGAAATATACCTTTCTGTAACTTTGCACTCGGATTCCTTCAGCTTTTTTTTCAAATGCCGTATTGTAACTTCTTTCTGCTGCAGAGGAGTCAAATACCGCTCCGGATTTTCTGGCTTAGTGCTGCAATTGTGACCACAAGAAATAGATTTCCCTGATCGCCTGAAAAGAAAAAAACCATCACACCATCACATAACATCACTCCTACAGTTCTTCAGTCCTGGCAAAAAGGAACACATCCCATAGACTGATATGGCGCTTGGCTCATTTTGGGCTCCTCAGTGTCCACACAAGTGACTCCCTCTGGCAAATCAAAGTACTTGAGAAAAGGGCTGATTTGTGGCTATAGTACAAAATTTACTATTTATCATACTTGTTTTCAGTGCCATTGCCTCAAATGAGACATTTAACTTTAAAACACCTAGCCATCTCCTCACCCAAAACGGTGCCCAAGAGCAGGCAGCTGGGCCATTGGCAAGGGCACCCAGCTGCAGACACAGCCAGGTAAGGAAGCGTACAGACTGAGTTCAGCTCCACATGTGAGTTAAGAAGCCGAGCACCCTGAAACCTACATTAATCCTATCTAGCTTTAGGTGTGTATCTGACGTGCTTGGCTGTTGAGTTGCCTGGGGTGGGAGGAAAGAGAGAGAAAGGGAGGGAGAGAAACAACAATTTCTTCTCTGCAATACGTGTCGCATGCTCCCGCAGGTATTAGTTTTCTTCCCTGTAGAGGAAACTGCACACAGAGGTACCTAAGGCCGGGCAGGGTGAATTTTCACCCGAGCAGACAATATTTTCTATACAACCCCACCCAACTCTCTCCAAAGGAGAAAGGACCTTTCTGTGAAAGAACCAGGAAAGCCACATGAGAACTGACAGCATAAAACCACGGAAAGGAGCCTGCCTTGGAGTGAAAACCAGCTACAAAGTGCTTTGACTAAAAGTAACCTTGAATTTTACAGTACTGAAACAGTAAAACTTTTACATGGGATAGAGCACACTGTTGATTGTCGAGCCACCAATATGAAGAGTCACACCCATGCTGAGGAGCAACACGACCCCTTTGGCAAGCCAGACAACCAGCTGATGCCACATTTGAGTGCAGAGAGGGTAAGTCAGTGTGCTGAACACCAGGATGCTGAAATAAAGACTTACCTCGTCACTTGGCTGCTGTCACTTCCTTTGTTTGAGCCTGAGTTGCTTCTGCTGGCTAAAGAAGCCCCATAATTCTGATGGGTGTTCGCAGGACTCGGCTGGTTTTTGCTCAGTGTTGACAAAGGGGCCTTTTCACGGGAAGCAGGTGGGCTGGGTCTGGACTTGTTGGATAAGGATCCATTATTCTGACCATGAAGGCCACAACTGGAGGAGAACCAACACGGTTAAAGCATACTGGATTATCTTTATCACACAACTCATTATGTGTCTTATTTCACGCACAAAGCTGTCTAAACACTAAAAGAGGTAGATAACTGTGAGTGGCCGGGAAGAAAGTCCTGAAGTCATCAGCCACTGCACACTCTTTCACTGACTGTGGGGCTCTCAGTCTGAATTATGTGATCTAGGGAAACGTTGGCCATTTTCACGTTTCTCTGTGGATAGCACGGTTCCCACTGACTCCACCAGATCATCCACATTCCCTGAACCTCTGACTCCATTAAGCAATGAGAGGACTGCAGCCTGGGCTAGGGCCAAAAGAACCACGCTTCAGCCTTCCCTGGCCAGACCGGCAGAGGGATGCCTGCTCATGGAGGTTTGCTCTAAGACTGCTTTCATGCTCCTTGGCAAGCAGCCTGAGGGATCACAGTGTGTGATGAAAACAGATTTGTTTGAGCCACTGTTCCTTTCTCTCTTTGGCATAGAGGGTGCTTCAGCTGCCACTGTCAACTATTCATAGAATCATAGAAGAGAATCATAGAATCATTAAGGTTGGAAAAGACCCCTAGGATCATCAAGTCCAACCGTCAACCCAACATCACCAAGTCTCCTAAACCATGCCCTGAGGTGCCACATCTACACATCTTTTAAGTACCTCCAGGAATGGCGACTCTAACCACCTCCCTGGGCAGCCTGGTCCAATGCCTGACCATTCATTTGCTTAGATATAGTTCAAAGCCTACGGTGAGCAGGCTGAAATAGTATTAAAATAGACAAAGAAAACCACAGATTTTTTTCTTCCTTCCTTCCTTCCTTCCTTCCTTCCTTCCTTCCAGTTTCCCTCATACGTATCTACCTTTCTTTTCCCACTCTTTATTAAATAACCTGACTGTCGACTGTGGGCTTGAAAGCAACTGCTATCTGTGCTGCTGGCAACTGCCAAAGGACTGAGGTGCTCTGAGCACAGCTCCCCAAGGTGGGTTCCTCGCTTGCTCGCTTGGTTTGTCTTCCTGCACTGCTACACTGCTACCTACATCCTCTCATGGACTTTGTTCTTCTCAACTGTAATGAAAGGGCTGGTTTCAGAAAAGAAAAAGGCAAATCCAGCCAACCAAAGAGGCCTGAACATAAAAATTTAAATACCACAGCACTATGAAGCAAGAACTCTTCTCAAGATTCCCTAACTTGGTTTCGTCCCCCCTCTGAAAATGGAACAGTTTATAAGGAAAGTGGCTGCTGCAAACCTTCATCACACTGCTGTGGTTTGGGTGATTTTATAATTATTTTACAATGAAGTGCGGGACTGTGGTTTGTGACAACACTGAGATTTTTCAGAGGAAGTTGAGTCAAACAGTTAAAAGAGAACATATCGCAAAGGAGACCTCTCCTTCCACTTCGTACAGTACAGCATCAACTCTTGGGTGAGGCAGAATTCACATAGACTGTGCATAATGCAGCAATGCAATTGAAGGAGCATTATTACAGAGGACTTCTGTCTAATTAAGTGGGTCAGGATGCTCTAATTTGAAGTTACATTTAAATGCACAGAAATACATGCAATGATACAGAATCTTACTGCAAGTAAGGTGATTTTAGGGCTTCATATGATACTTAGTATTTTTCACACACACACACGCACCCCCGGCCAGTACCTTTACTGGTTAGATTTAATCTAGAGAGTGCTTAGGTAATGTTTATTTTTCTAATGAACAGTCTCATGACACAGATAGGAAACTGCTCATTAAGCATCATTCTGACAATCTCTGTGCGCTGGGGCACACTCCGACCTCAGAGACATCTGTGTGACTTAAGCCTAGAGGTATCCCACTGCCAGTCCCGGCCTGCCTGCCAGCACTTCCACAAAGGGCAGGAAACCCGTCCTGTCAATCTGAACTCTTTCCACCTACTCCAAAAAATGTAACCAGCAGGGATTTTGTGGGTGGAGCACAATGTGCGCTGCTCCACCCAAATGTCCTCATCCTCGCATTCACAAGCTCTCTGGATTTGCACTTCACAAATGATAGGGAGAAATCTTACAGAAATCTTTCTTGAAAGATTTGTTTAGATAGATAACTCATTTATTATTTTTTTTTTTTTTTGCATATAGTTTTAGTTACAGAAAGGTTGGGCAAGGGTGTTGAATACAAAAGCATCAAAGGCAATATTGTCTACTTCTTCCTACAAAAAATAAGGTCATGACCTGGAAAGGCACATGCCAAGCTGACAGTTTATTACAAAGAGAAAACAGTGATAAGACCAAAAGGTTAAGGTTAACTTCTTAGAGGTACTGCTGTTAAGCAACATATACCCAGTTGCCTCCTCCTCCACTCCAGCTGAAGTCTCTTCTGTCTTACCTGAGGGTATCTCCCATACTTGTTATGAACAAACAACACAAAAATACCTGTCGGCTGATCTGGCCTATTGACATGTTTTGGTCTCAAAAAATATAGCTTTTTTTTCCCCTTTCTCATATTACAGTTCTCATCAGTGTAAGTGCTGCCCAAGAGCATAGTGTTAGCCAAATTGTTTCAAAACTCACACTAGTGCTATTTTATGTATTAGCTGCAAGGCCTTACGTAGTAGTCTATCTCTGCACTAGCAACTCTCTCACTCTTCAGGAAAAATGGCTTTGCTTACTTGTGAGAAAAAGACCTTTTGCTTCCAGCAGCCGACACATGGGCTTCAGGCACTGAGGTACAGCCTGTGTTGCTTGAAGAGCTAAAATTGGTTTTAATCCCTGGAAAAGAAAAGGGACGAGTAAAAACACAGTGGAAATCATAACTCAAAGGCTGTTTTAAAAATCACGATGAACAACAAGCATCATCCCTTTGCCCATCCTGTGTGAATTTTAGCAGTTGCATGAATTTTCCAACAACCCTGATGTCAAGCACGTGATTTGTTCTGGATTTGCAACATTTCTTCAGAAGTGGCACTTAAACAAGAGCAGAGAAAAACCATTTGGACACAAACCCCTCACACTAAAGAAGCCCTTTTAGGACACGGCTAGGAACATTTGTTGTGACCACCTGTTTGCTTTCTTACAGCCGTCAATACAAGAATCAGGCTGCTCACGTGGCTCCTGCAGCAGCACACAACTGTAACTGTAGATTTCGCTTGCTTTAAACCATAGGAAAACACTACGCGCTGGGGGAAAAGCCGCTTCCATTTTGGTCTCTGAGACGATGTACACATACATGCATATGTACATATACGTGTGTATAGGCTAATAGGGTATATGCGTCTGCGTATGTACACACATATGCAGGTTCTCGTGGCACACAGAAGGACAGTAAAGCAGTTCTAATAGCCTTAAATCAGTCCAATAATCACGCGCGGCTCTCAAGTGCTTCTGGGGTGTTAAGCCATCTACCTGATTTCTGACTTTCTATGGATCACAGCTTTTATTTCCCAAGCCCTGGCATGTACAGGGAAAACCGCTTTCATTTTGCTACAATCAGTAGTAGGCAGAGCCACTAAGAAAGTCTTATCACCTGGAAAAATACCCACCCTAAAGTTAGGATTTTTTTCAGTCTGTCACTCAAATGGCAGATGTCCAAAGCCATATCTGGGCCTTACACTGCAAAGCCACAATATTGTACGATGACTTTAATCTGAGGGAATGGAAATAACTTTCCAACAGCCTTTAAACAGCTGGTCAGGGGGAGCATCTCTCACCTGAGAATTTCTGGGCGCCGTCTCACGCACAGACACCCCCAGCCAGCAGCTGCAGACTTACCATGAACCCCATTTTTGCTATATTTTCCATGATGCATCTGCAGATACCATCATCCCCCACTGGGGTGGATAAACCTTCAGCTGCACAGTCGTTCTTAAATCCTTTGCAGAACTGATGGTGATGTGCACGTCTTGTACCCCAGTTGACTACTTTTGTTGCTGTGACAATGTGATTGCGAAAGCTCACACATCTAAGTCCCAGAACAACCCACCTAAGCAGCATTAACCATGAAAGAGGCTGCCGTTTCTCAAAAACCATTTCTTTTGTCTGAACTGGCTATAACACTTGTTTTGCCCTGATCTGAGACTCCCCTGACTAAGAGGAGTGTCTTACCCACCATTTCCCACAAAGGATACCACATATTCAGTCATCATGAATTTCTCATTTGAAATTCATTCATACATATATTTCCATGCTGCAGCCACTCAGTGTCACAGTGCTGGCAGGCAAGACAACTTGGCACCATGCTCTGACGGAAACGCTCATGCCACACGTAATGGCATCCAACACTGAGAGGCCCGTCACTCTGGCCCCAGCCCACCTTGCAGCAGGCTACAAGCGGCAGCACACCCACTCCGTAGGAGCAGAGCTGTGCACCGCTCTGTGCAACGGGAAGAACAACACAGCGATGGCCAACAAAGTGCTGCAACGTTTTCCAGGATTGCTTCTTGCCTGCAAGACACTGGAGTGAAATAGTGCAGTATCAAGTGCTGTCCCTGCACTTTATTGCTCAGTGGGCAACGGCACTGAGCTAAGAGAGTGCTGCAAACAGCATCATGCTTTCTGCACTGCCTTTTAGCCTCCTTGCTGCCCTGACAGCACCACTACAGTCACCTAGCTCTAGCTGACATGGAGGGGAGAGGGGAGCCTGCAACCCCACGACTGCATGCTGTGCTGCCCACGATGAGGAGCGCAGGCAGTGCCAGCTGGCACAACCCAGGCAGAGGCAGAAAAGGCAGTGACGGTACGTCAGACGTGTGTGCACATCCGCCCCATGGGTTGGAGGACCACTGCTTAGGGAGCTAACACCGTCCTGCCACAGCACTGCAATTGGCTGGGCAAGGTAGAACAGCTTAGGTATACTTGGTCTGCCAGGACAGTATGCAACCACATCACATACGTACCTATGTCTATGGAGCCAGTATATACATTTCTTACACAGAGCCACACAACAACCGTACATGCATGCCTGGAGTATAGCATCCCAGTCTGCTATTTATAGCCATTACAGATGGTTGGATACCTTGTGGCATGGTCTTCTGGCCTCAAAAGTCAAATTTTGCTTGCACTTGAGCATGTAATATTTTTCCTTCTATAAGAATAAAGCTCAAACTTTCCTGTGTGCATTTGATTGTCCATGTGCTATCTAAATGGTAAGGTTACAACATAGAAAAAAGGAAGAAGTGTAAGTAATATCTGTGACAGGAACACTGACAGCTGAGCAGAACTGGATTCCTAAAACTCAGGATGCATCTGAGTTTAGTAAATCTTTTAAGCTAATTTAGTCTTTTGGTGTAAGTCTTTCTTATTTGCAACTTCACCACTCTTTCATAGCTGCCAAAGTATAGAAACCACAGAACTACCTATCTTCTGACTCCATAAACATGACCTCTTAATATATATCTATGTGTGTGTATATATAGATATAAAAATCATTCTTGATGCTAGGTTTGCATATAGTCACCCAGTGAAACAGAGCTGTAAATGAAACAGCGCTGACAGAGACAGCTTGTCCTCAGAATGTAAAGCACTTCAATTTGCTGAGCTTCTGTGCCTTCAAAAGCATCCTGTTACACAGCAAAGAGACGAAAACACAAAAAAATATAAGTTCACCACTCCAGTGCAGCTGATGGAGGAATAAGTAGCGTGCTGTCCCTGTAGATAGCTTTATTTAGAGACCCCAAGGGAAGAGAGGGGGGCCTGACTGCATAAGAACTTCCAGCAAAGCCATTAGAAACAGCTGGAAAAGTAGAGATAATTCAGTTGTAATGCCCTTTATTGAAAGAATCTGTATTTTTAAAAGACTAAGTTTAATTTATCTTAAAACTTTTAACTCACAGCTACATCTCCACTTTCAATCTTTAACAGCATAAGCAGTAATATTTCCAGGAAACATTAATGCTACTTCTTTTCTATTTAATACGGGGTTGTTCCTGCAAGATTGTTTTTGTACACCACAAGCAATCTAGGAAAGAACACCAGACTGCTCACATGCACGAACAAATGTAAGAAAAAGAAGCTGCACAGAAGTGATGAAGTCTTGCTTCAGCATTTCCGGCTTTTCTTCAGATAACACCCTTTAAAAAACGACCCATGTTGAGGGCAAAGGCTGCCAGCAGGGAATGCACTCAATTCACAGTGTCAAGCTCAGCTGGCAGCGTGTTTTTGTTCCAGTCCCTGGCCTTTGACTTACTATGCGATTTACTATTACTATACATGAGACTCTTGCCTTGCACTTTGCTATAAATTTCACATCCAACAGTAACTGCGTAAATGCAGATATAATCCTGGGAGCAAGGATCAGGACTCTCCTCCACGTAGACTGCTCTATTCTTTGTGTGACAGAGAAGCTGCTCCCATGTGCTCTGCCGCTGCCCGTGTCCGACAGATACCCTCTACTACCCCGAGGTCTAAAGCCAGTGGAGGAAGCCGATGATGCTCTGTAGGTTGCAGTGGTTCAGAACTCTTGTGAGAGGTGTGGATTTGAACTCCTTTGGTCTAAGGAGGGCACTGAACTCAGATCTTTTCCCTGACCTCTACTTGCGCAGCTGCCACACAGAACAGGGTGGGTGGTAGCACCAGTGCTGGCCATAGTTCAAAGC
Organism: Phalacrocorax carbo; assembly: GCF_963921805.1. NCBI lineage: Eukaryota > Metazoa > Chordata > Aves > Suliformes > Phalacrocoracidae > Phalacrocorax > Phalacrocorax carbo. Next base: position 38,530,575 of record NC_087515.1, on the reverse strand, counting down.
AATGAAACGTGCTGGTTGCTGGCACTCACAGAGGTGGTCTGGCTCTGGTACAGAGGTTCAGAGTGAATGTGAGGCACGTGCATGGGCGCAAGCAGGGTACAAGTAGGTGGCCAAATCTGGGAGACGGGCACGCCTCTCTGGCCTCTCCTGTGGACTGGTAGAGGTGCGTTCCTGCCTGGCATGCTCTCTGCTGTGAATCTTGGATTGTAGTACCTAACCACCCCCTCTTATTGTATATGCAGTTTAGTCATCAAGCGCAGACTTGCAAGTTGTGCTCCCAGAATGACAGTGAGAACCTGAGCACAGCAATGCCTGGCATCAGCATCCCCTCCCCTATCCCACTGCGCTAGCCAAAGAAGCTATCACTTATCACTCTTGGGTGGACATCTACCTGACTGCTTGCCTGTGCCCTCTCCTCAGACAGATCTGTTAATCACGTTGCAGCTGATTGCACAGCGCAGTAACAGCTGATAAATTGGCAGCTGGCAAACATGCAGTCAGAGAAGACGTGGAGCAAAACTTTCAGTGTGGGTGACCATCAACTGTTCAAACCTGCTGGGTGAGGAGACTTCCAGCTCAATGCCAGGCAGAAGACTTTGGGGAAGAACTTCAACGCAGATCCTGCTTCCCTGCATTTAGATCTAAACTTGATTTTACTTGACCCCCTCAATTCATACTGCTGGTTGTGTGATCTAAACTAATTATGCATCTTGATTTTTGCTCATCTAGTTCACCTCCTTTTCTTACTTTGGAAGAAAGTTTGTTATCAAATAATCAAAATTTATCTCATTAAGCAGTTTTCCAATCTCATCTAAATACTATAGCTTTGGTAGTAATCTGAGCTGCATTCATGCAAAGTATAAGCACTGCAGATCTCCAAATAAATACGGAATGTGGCTTGTGTATGCCGTGAAACCACAGTCAGTCAAGCTCATCTCTAAAAACAGTCACTACAAACTAATTACTGAGATTGGCTGAGAGCCATCATGTAGACTCTGCATATCACTGTATCCTGAGCCAGCATTTTTCTTCATTGTTTTTAATTCATGGATTTGCAGAGCAGCCACGAGCAGATGTTGGAACAGACAAAGAGCATTACAAGGTGGGGTTTTTTTCCTGCTTTATATACCTTACAGAGATTCTTCGTACGGAAATTAGCCTGACCTAATTCTTTTTTGTGATTCTATATGCAGTTTGAGCTCTTCTAACACCACTTTAGAACAGCTGCCAGCAATTTTCCCTTCTCATCCTGAAATGACCTTTGCTGGGGGAACACATGTTCACGGAGAAGACAACAGTCTGGACAACTTATCTTTCTGTTCAAACCAAAAGGCTCTTTCGATCAGAGATGGAAGGATGCTACTTTGCTACTCCAACCTCATTAGAAACATTGAGACTGGAGGTTCAAGAAATACCAATAGATGTATAACATGATACTCAACTTGTATGTGACAGTTTTGGAAAAACCTCTGTGATGTGTAAATCCACCTACGGACAAGTCTTTAATAAGGAAGCATGTGGTGTCACCTCAGGAGTTTTCTCATATACCTGGCAGTACTACCTGGTCTGCTTGAATAGAAATGAATAGGCTGGTCAGAAGTACTTTTAGAAGCTGGAAAACATCATCTTTGGCAGGGATGACTTAACAGGACACAGAAAGGGAGTGAACTCCGTCATAGACTAGGTCAACATGCCAGCCGTCCCGTTATGTTGGTGGCAGAAGTTTAACAAAGGGCTTTCAGAGGCCTCTTCAACACATCTCCTAAATCTGGTTCCAATGCACAAGGAGGAGAGAGGCTGGCTGGTGCACAGCAACAAACCCCGCAGGCATGCATTCACAGCAGCAAATGCTGCAGGTATGTGTCCACAGCATATATGCAAACGCATGAAATCACATGCTAAACCTGATTCAGCTGAAAGCTTTTGCACAATCACCCTTAATAGAAGGCACATGGTTTTCATTATAATGTGCATAAAACATTTTAAATCAGTTTTACCTGTTTTCAACAGGGAAGAGAAAACCACCAGAATGAGAAACATATGCGAGAGGTAACTAACTAAGCAGCCCTGCAATCCCAGGATCAAAAGCAAAATTTGTCATAAAGCTAGCCAAACATTTACTGTAACGCACACCTTGAAATTATTACAAAAAAATAATAGAGATCAAGTGCCATCTACTGAAACGAACAGTAAAACCCTACCCAGTATATTGATTGGTTGCCTAAACTATATTTCTATAGTTAAAAAGAAAGACAAGGCGGGTCTCAAAGCAATGAATGTCAAGTTACGACTGCTGTCATTTGCTTGTTTTTCCCCCCAGTAGCACTCTTAGCATTAAGGAACACTAAGGACAGACATGAAGCCTGTGCTTTTTCAGCCTATTAATCCTTGAGGGTTTGCGGTCACACCGTATTCTGCCAACTTTAGCAAACACTCACAGCCTGCCAGGTGCCCAGACTTCGAAAGCCAACAGCTTCCTATTACTTACAGAATTTCAGAAGGGAGGAACAGGCGACCTGTAATGAAATGCCTCAACATGGAAGCAAGACAAGGCTTGTAATCCAAATAAAATACAAAACAAACTCTGCAGAATTTTCATTTCCTTTCAACACAACTTACATAACAGTACACCTAAGATACGGTATTATAAGGTACATCTACTGTTTTGTTACAACACATTAAAAGTAATATATTTCAAGCTCCTTGGGGAAGCGATGTCCACCTTGCAGCGGCTGGAGCAGGATTTATGAAAGGATGCCAGGTCCCCAGCTCCACGGGGGGAATTTTGGAAGTAGCACTCTCCCTATCTGCCACCTCACTTGAGAAATCCCGCTCTCAATCAGCAGAGTGTCTCAGCTATGTGAAAATCTTGTTTCTGGGCATGCCTAGAAGGAGGTCAGCTTTAAAAGCACTGAAGAGCTCGGTGCCTGGCTCCTCTCTAAAGACCAGGGTGGGTGTTTCACACTACACAGAAGACATCAGGGTCCACACAAAAGCAGCCCAAGGAAAGCTCTCTTCTGCTCTCTGCTTTACTGGAGAAAGGATCCACCTGGGATTTGCAGGGCCAGATTTAGCTTTGAACTGGGAGGAGGCTGCACATCATCTCCCCATCACGCCACCTGGGGCACGCACTGCGTCCAGCTGTAAGAACCAGGGGAGGAGATGGGGTTCCTGTCCTCTCAGCTTATCAGGGCCTTCTCCAGCTCCTCCACAGATTCACCCAGTTGAGGGTGCCTGCACGTCTTTGTCACCCATTGCTACAGAGTGGAATCCAAACAGGCCTGAATTTCCCACAGCTCCCCTGCCTCCATCAGGAGACCCTGCCTAACCCCTGCACCCAACACACCTGAGAAAAGTAAGTTCTACAATCTAGAGTTTTGGGCAAAGTTGGGCAACCTCTGCCTAGTTGCTCTATCAGATGCTGGGTTTTATTTTCTGTTCATAATTGTGGTTTATTTATTGGAACAGGGACTGGGCATGCATTTCCCCCTTCTTCCAGGCTCTTCCTAATCTCGGAATCATAACGACAGGTGAGGACCAAAAGAGATTGAAGGCATCTAAAACACAGCTTCCCCAGGATTTATATAGCTACGTACGTAAAAGCAAGCAAATGTTCAAAATGCCACCGCTATCTGCAAAGACCTGCTTAGTTGTTTATGGCTGAGTTTAAAAAAGGGGGACAAATATTTTGATAGTTTTATTATTTTAATTTAACTAATTCTTGATTCAAAATAAATCCTTTCCATTTTTAATTTTTAAAATTTTATCTTTTAAAAATATAATTAAATATTCTAATTTAATTAAACAAATTTAAAATTTATTGAATTAAATTAAGTACATTAATTAAAGCATTAAAATATCTCTAAGCATTCTAAATGTTTTAGATTGAAGATTGTCTTTGTTCAGTCTGAGAGAAAGGTTTTCTTTAATGTTTTGATTTGGCAGCAAACCCCAAATCAATTCTTTGCATAACTCCACTTTGAACATAAGAAAATGGCAGACAAAAAAAAAAGAGGGGATGTAGAGGAAAACAGAAAAGGAAATAATCTATCCATTCTCAGAAAACAGTTCAAACAGTTCAAATCCCAGGATTCTCTTTAAAAAGGCGGGGTTCCAAAAAAGGTCAACAACAATGATGACAGGATTACAGGGCACTGTTTATGAAGGAAGATTAAGGGAATACAATTTGTGTATTCTAATCAGTCTGGCAACACTCTACCATGGGGAGGAGGAATACAGCTGGAAAACTGTAAAGAAAACCATTTAACAGCAACACAGGATTCTGGCTATGATGCATGTTATGTCATGAAAAATTACTTTAAATAAAAACTGATGTTTGGTGGAAGTGCTCATAGTAGAATGTAGCTGGAGTATGTTCAGAATATTTTAAGCAGGGCATCAGAAAACTATTTTCAACACTGGCATAAATAATACAGATTGTAAATTACAAGCAGAGCACCAAGAAAAGAAAAAAATCTCCTAAGAGAACATCTATAATGGCCTTTCCATAGGCACAGTATTTCCTTCCATACAGGTGAAGCGGGCTGAAAACCACGGAAAACAGCCAGAAAGAGCAGAACATTTGCTGCAGTAGATACACAAATTGCAAAGCCTGTTCCAGCTTGACCTCACACATATTTTAAAACAAATACTTAAGAGCGTGCAGTGTGTATAGCATCGGTTTCTCTTATTTGACTCATATTCCATAACGAATGAGCAGAAGAGAGAAAAAAGCTTCTTAAATATAAAAAAGACTTTTTTTTTTTTTACTAAAGATCACTGCTCTGGCCATCTTCCATACCTGCCTCAACTCTGACCTCTAAACCTCAGTGCCCTTCTTACGCCAGGAGCTCAGCCATCTTTTCCCGATGGAGGAGGAGCATGTCCCCACAGTCCCCAGGAGACCTGCATCTCTATCAAAAGGCATTTGGCACTAAAAGGTGAATTGGCTGGCACAGGTCTCACCTTGTCCAACAGCCCAGCGGCTGAGGCGCTCCCTGCAAAAGTCCCATATCTGCATCCCCTACTTACTCAGATTTGCAGTTGGAGCCGTGGCTTTCTCACGGACCACACGCAAGGCTGAGCTTGAGGTTGCAGGCATCCTGAGGCGAGAATCTCCCTTTAACAGTTGGCGTCCCACTTTCAGGAGATCTGGAGTGGTATCAGGACAGTTAATGGGCCAGAGAGAGAGAGAGAGAGAGAGAGAGAGAGAGAAGAGTTATGGTGTGCCTGCTGGGTACTTGGCTTCAAACCCCCAATAAAAGAGTAACTAGATTATACAAAGTGGAAGAGCTTCCCTGGGAGCAGACTCCCTGCATCCCCTCAGCCTGCTCAGCAGCCTGCTACTAGGGCACTCGTCTCCTTTGTGCTCAAGTCCAGCCTCCAAAAGAGGCAAACAGATCTAAGTAGAAGTTTCTTTTCCCTTTACTGAACTAAGTAACAGGCATCTCCTTTTAATGTTCTTTTCCTTTGTGAGGAAGGACGTAAGCACCTAAGTGCGCAAGATTTGTGCCCGAGACCCTGAATTGTAGGTGGCCTGTGCCACCAGCCCAGAGCTGAGCACATCATTGCTTAGGACAGATGGGATTCAGGCTTTCGCCTTTTACTTGCCCATTCCTCCTTTGTAACTTGCTGACTTCTTTTCGGGATCCTCTATTATCTCTGTGATGTCTGGGTGCCTGCTGCAGCCCGAGAGTCTTCTGAACAAAAGGAGATATATGTCTTGAGGGGCCTCAGCCCAACCACGTCCCTACTAAGCAACATCAACAATAATTTTTTAGAAAGGGTGGATCATACAATCTGTGACATTTTTCTAGAACACTTTAATTTAACAGGAACTGGCAGATTTGGGTTCAAAAATACAAAACACTTGAAAGCCAAAACAGTCTTTGTAGGTGCTACTTTGTTTATTCTTCTTTGAAAGAAATACGTGGCCCTTTGAATATGTTATCCACACCAATTCAACTCAATTTGTTGAAATTCAAACTCTAAATCTAAAACATATAAAAATCCTAAATAAAAAACCATAGCGCTATGCTACTAATTTTTCAAAGATGCTTTTTCAGCATCTTTTGCTCAAAATATTTGTCTTCCAATTATATTCCGTTCTTATCTCTTGGAAGTTACACAGCACTTTTTTCACTTCAGTGCAATTCAGTTAGCTTATACCCTAAAAATTCTTCGCTCCTGCTAACAAAATTCACGGTGCAACGGGAGATACAGGCTGTCCATGTGCAATGCTAGCTGCCTTGGGCAGCGGTCCTCAGAAACAGGACAAACGGACAGTGCCCAAGCCTATCAGGGATGAACAGGAGAGGAAAAGGCATCTAATTAGACTTACTTGAAGATCCAAGTGTGATCTTCAAACACAAACTTTCTTCCGCAAATGAATGTCTAAGACTGGGTTTCCTTTCTGTTAAACAAAACAAAACAAAACAAAACAAAACAAACAAACAAAAAACCCACCCACCCCCAAAAAAAAATAAAGAAAAAGAAAAGAGACAGAAACCGTACTTGGCTTCAGTAAAGGCTAACAGCAGAGCTGTCATAGACCTGATGAGGAACACAGGAGATCGGGGTGGGATTCATCTGACTAAGCATGGATGTCTCTAATGTAGACACCCATGTCTGAGCCAGCCTCGGTCCCATATTTAGGCAACCGAGAGTTCGTCAATATAACCAGTGAGTTCAAGGTACTCCCTCACCCCCGAAACAGCTCCCACAACGGCCAGGAGAGAAACGGCAGATTCACCTGTTAAAGCTGTTCCACTTCTGATCAGCAATGGGACCAGTCACTGGGGCAGACAAGGGGGGCGCCCCCCCATCTGCAGCCCACAGCTCCTGAAGGTTGTCCAAGGAGACCCGTAGATTCGGTTTTCACCTCTCCTGAATCACAAATACCGAGGGATTTACCCCAGGCAGAGGAGCCCCAGCGGGATCCGCCGCCTGCGCTGGGTCCGTTGACCCAACTGGCAGGGACCGGTCAAAAACTGCCACGGGGGGGACCCAGGCGTTCCGATGCACGCGGAGGGGGCTGGGCTATGCAAATGAGGGCACCCCCAGCAGCCGCTTCCCCCCTGCTGCCAGCCGCCAGGCCTCACAGCACCAACTGCTACAACACACCAAGCCTTCACAGGGTGACGCCTCTCTGTGCTCAACTCCGGGATGCAAGCTTCGAGGTTAGCGCGGGCTTCAGCCTGGGCACGGCATCCTCGCTCACGGAGGGTGACATGTGCGCGCTCATTTCCCTCTGAAAGAGTTAAAAATAACATTAGAAACCCTCAAGCTGACACAACAACATCTTCAACTCGTTTAAACTAGACACAGGAGATGTTTCTGTGATCCGAGTTTTTAAGAACAAAAATACATGCTTTTTTGAGCCTGCAGCCGTTTTAATGCTGACTCTACTCCAGCAGTGCTTATTGAGAATGAAATCCATGTGCAGAGAAAGTAAGGATCTCCCTTAGCTGCCCGTGTCTGGGTACCTATTGGTGCTCAGTTAATATCTGGAAGTGTCTTAGACTGGAAGCATTTTTGTGTAGTAATGGAGGGCTGTGTTCCGTTAAGTAACAGGGAAGACTATATCCTGTGACCTTTTCTCTGGTGGCTTGGTATGTATGTGCAGCAGTTGAAATAAGCCCAATATGGCTTCCTGGAGACCAAAGCGTTCTGGAAGACAGTGCTGAGCAGTAGGCTACTAGTGCCTGCAAAGTTCCTGTAGTCTCTTTCTTCCCCACTCCCCAGCAGATTCTGGGCTGAGATGCACCCAGATTTTCCAGGCAGTGATCAACCTAGTGGACGATAAACTGGATTTTCCTTTAAACTGGATTTTCAGTTAATTGAAGTTAGTTAGAACTTGGTTGCTTCTGCAAATTGTAGATACCTATCTGCACCTTTAGACTTTCTAAATGCCAACAAATTTATTTTTTTTCCCAACAGGAACAGTGAAGCTAAATGCTCTTTGGCTGAATAAGCAGCACTGTATAAAATGTCTCGTGTGTGAAGATGTTTTTTGTACATTTATAATCGTGTTGAAGTAAAAGAATAGTATGAAGTCGTTCTTCTTACAGTTATTCAGTAGGTCTACAGTAAGTAAAACCACGCTGGAATAAGAAGGTCTGCTAACGGTGTGCTAACAGTGCTTATAATTAGTGTTCTGTTAACCAATGAGTTGGGTTTTCCCGGGCATAAATTGTGTTAGGAATGCAAAGCAAGGCTGACATCAGGAATGAATACTTCCCTGGTTTAAACAGCTTGCATCATTCCATCCAAACTCCGCTCAAATTCTTGCTTTGGAACCCAGAAAGAATGAGTCACATGTGGCTGTAGTTCATCATAGGTGCCTCTTTATTGAGAAACGAAACCTCTTCTGAGCCTGAAAGGTCGTAGCTTTATGTTGAATACGCGTAGGAAGTTTGGAATAGAGATCAATGTTTGGAATAATGACCAAGTAAAAGAGCAGTGAAAAGGTAATCACTTTGTGGTTGTATTTATTGCTTGTATTTATTTTTCAGTGACTTCAGTTCCTCTGTCTGAGGTAATGTGAAGGTCTCCTCTCATCTGGATGCTACTGAAGTCCAATAAAATCACTCAGCCAGCGGAGTGCATGGAAACCACCTCTCTGTGCAGAGGAGTTGTGTGTTGTGCAGTTTTAGGGTGGGGCAGAAACATGATCTGCTGTGACTGTCCTCACTTCACAATTGCATTAATAATCAATGAAGGGAAACCGTGAAGGTACTGAATAAGTGCAGTCCCTCTCCTGTCCTGCCCAGTCCAAAGATAATATGAAGCCTTTGTACCTCAAATACTTCTAAGTTTTGTGTGTCCAGTTTGTCCATAGTTGGCATCTACCAGACACGGCTGCATCCAGTGATGACAGCTTTTAATTCTCTGCATTTTACACACTGATGTGGATGCGCACGGGTAGTTTAGGCATGTTGAAAGTTAACTCCTTTCGGCCTTGTCAATGAGAATTCTTGATTCTCTTTTAATAAGCACATCTTTATTCTTACCGAATCTGTGTTGAATTTCACCTTTTCAAACTAATGAAGCTTCACTTTTATTTTTAAGTCCTCTTGCAAGCAGCTTGACAGATTTTTCTAATCTAATAAACTGAATGCGAAGCCGGAGCGACCTCCTAACATCATTCTGTTACTACTTATGCAATCGAGGAGAGAGCTGCAACGTGGCACTTGGAGTATGGATCCAGTTGTTGCCCCAGCGCCACTCAGTGATGTGTTCTAGCTGAAGTGGGGAATAAAACAAGTGGATTTGGGGGTTACTTTTTTCCTTTGCTCTAGTCAGCCATGTATTTGTTGAAATTAGAAACCTATTTCTGTCGACAGATTCTCTGAGCTAGCAGGTAATGATGTCTGGGGTTTTATAGCAGTGATAAGAAATAATGCTAAAAGGATACACAACCGTAGACTTTAATTTTTTTTCCTTAAAGGCTATTGTTTCTATCTGTACTGAGCAATAGAATACACCACAGATGCTGAATACATGAAAAGGAACATTAGAAGTTGTCATCTCATCTGATCATGAAGAAAATGTTTGTAGTACTTGCATTACAAAGAGGATAGCTTCTGATGCCTCTGCTGAGGGGAAGGAGGGACACAAGCCAATGTCCTAGGCAAGTCAAATTGTTTTGGTCTGATTTTGAAAAAGACAGGTAGTATTGTTACTTGAAGCATTAGATTTGTCTAAATAGCTCTGGGCCTTACAACTGTCCTACGTTCTCCCTGACACACTGAATCCTTGAGAACTGAGTGGCTTTTAGATTGTAAAATATTTGGGCAAATTATGAATTATAACCCATTTCTGACAGGAACTTAAAGTATGCTGAAAATTGGACTCGTGTTCTTTAGCAGTTCACATTTTCTTTAATTGCAGACAACAACAGATAGCAGAAAGGGGAAAAAAAAAAAGAGAAGCAGCGCAGCAATGAAAGAAAATGGGGGAAGAAGCCCAAAGGCTAATGAAAGAAGAAGAAAACAAAACTGATGTAGAAGCGTCCGGACACAAACCAGGCATCAGTGGCACAGTGCCAAGGAAAAAGAGAACTTCAGCTCTACAACATACATATTGGTATTGATTTAAGTATTTCTAGGGCTTCAGCATTTCTAGGACTCCAACCGTTTGGTTTCAGGGCATTCTTCAGGGCATCTTGGAAGGCAGGGTTCTCTCAGAATATCTTCAACGACTGGTAGGTGGTTATTAAAGGAGAAAAAAAGCCCACAGAAAATCATGCCTTGATGGAATGAAGTTTCCTGCAATAGTCCTATTCCAGCACCCTTCTTTGCAGCAAAAGTGATTGAGCAAGGGTGTTGATTGAGAGACATCCTTAATGAATAGTTCAAGCCTAGAGAAAAGAATGGAAATACCTAAGAGTGTGGTAAATCTCCTGTATTGTCTATGCTTACCCGAAACATGTAATTAAACAGTTTTAAAGAACCCTTTGCTTCCTGCCTGATCGAGAATGGCTGCTTTTGCCTTTCCATAAAGGTATTTATAAATGTTTCACATTTTTCCATGGGAGATAATATTGACGCGTGCAGAAGAAAATTACTTGTTAAAGGTGACCTACGACTCTCAACGTACTCCTGGTAGAGTACGCTCTGGTAGAGCACAAGTTACAGCTGAACACAAAAGTGGATTTCTTGTCACTTTGTCACCTGCAGCCCCTGTGCTACCATGCCCCTTTACAACACTACAGTGGTTAACAGCAGGGGCATCGCTACACAGCAGTGGTGCGTGCTGCTCCTTTCTTATGAAGGCTAATGTTGTGAACGTAGGGGAGCAATTCAATCGCTTACTTGTATTGGTAAATTTGTATTTCTGGCAGAAATTCTTCTACTTCCTACATTAAGGGGAAAAAAAAGTCTCACGCTGTACACTTGTTGCATAGGTAGTACAACTGAAAAAAAGGTGTCCTCCTGTGAATACACCTAAGTGTGAAAATTCTCAGTTCAGTTAACAGCACTTCTCAGGTTCCATTTTTGTACACTTACTGTATGTATTTACAGTGGGATTCCTCTCAGAAAAGCGTGCAAGGTAAATAGGCAGTAGAAGACAACAGTAGTTTAATGAAGAAGAAAAGTTAATGTCTGCTGGAGGGAAAGGTGTGTGGGAGGAGGAGGGTCCATGTGGTCATTATGTGCAGCTCAGAACTTCAGTGAATACCTCCTGCATCTTCTGCTGTGCGGATGCTATTATCCCTGAATTCATGGGCTGTCTTGTGGCAGATGAGCGAGGACAGCAAATTCTGTGCCTGAGACGGGTTCCCTGTGTATCCAGGGTCCTGTGAAGTTGTGACAGAACGGGAAGGGGCGGGGGGACTAGATCACCTCTGCCTCGAAAAATAGAATTTTTAACTAAGTTGTAAGACACAAGTTCTGCTTAAAAGAGAAGTACTTGAGAAAGTAAAGACAGTAAGACTTACTCTGAATGGCCTTTGTCATGGAGAAAAGTTTAAAAAAATATTTAGTATGCTTGTCATGCTGCTTAAAATCTTGCACAGACCAACTGATTTGACAGCAATTTTTAGACATTAAAGAAGTCATTGAGAAATGTGAAATTTTAAAACACCTTTTAGAAAGCAACAATATGCACTTTTGTGTGTATCTTCTGCGCAAGGGTTCTGGCTGGTGTAGAATCGATGACTACAGCCTGTCCGGACTGAACAGCAGTATGGCAAGCAAATCTGCTCCTAGTACACACCTCTAAAGTATCTGATGGTGGATTGGAGATAAGAAGAAAGTCTGTGAATAAGCTTTAATAGCAATCCGCGTCTGTCCTTTCAACCACACTGATGAAGCAAGGAGGCACATGTCATAATTCTTTCCCTATTGCTGACACAGGGCAGGGAAACCTAATACCTGTTGCCTAGTTTAGGTTGGAAGCGACATCGCATCTTTCTAAAAAAATTAGTTTAGTGCTTACTATTGCTATTTCTGAGACAATGTAAAATAGGTGCAAATAGATGTTATTTATTAAAAATAAGAAAACATTGGCTAGTTAAGAAGTTAGAAACAAAGCCCCTGACTGCGTCATGAGAATGCTCGTGTGTTTTTGAGCCTTCAGCCGTTTTAAAAACGATTAGGTGCTGCCACCTCCTGCACATCAGCCCTCCTGCGCTGCTTTGCCCTCTCCTGCTGCGTACTCACACTGTTTTGCTGTTCTTCCCTCCATTTCCCTGCCTGTACTTGAGCACAACTGCTCTAGGAATTGCTCCCATCTACTCTACCAAGTCCTGACATAATGCCAGAAAGGGTACAGTGCTCTCGCAGGTAGTAGTCTGTATGTCAAAACAGCATGCATTGGTTTCATATGTTTTCCTGCGCTATAGTTGCTTGTGTTTGCAATGTCCCATGTTCATTTGTCTGAAGGGTTTTAGAGGAAAATGCTCCCCTGTTCTGCTCATGTAGGACATAAATAAAACAGTGCTTCAATTTTAGCGCATTTCTAGTGGTTGGGATTTAGGTGAGGTGGTTGATTTGGGGGGGGAAAGAAGGCAAAATGAGGAAGTGATCAGAAGTGAAGAACAGCCTTGTGAGTGGGTGGACCTAAGTAAGCATGCAGGTGAATCTCTGGTGAGGCGGTGGGCAGTGCCTGTGCCTGGGTGTTTTCAGCAGCTGAGAGGCATGTTGGGTACCTCTTCAGCTGAATATTAAAGAAAGGCTTCTTTGAGCCTGGATTAGAAAGAGAAATGCATAATGGGATTATCAATAGGTGTTGCTTCAACCAGGGAAGGAGCCGACTTGGTTCCTATGCTACCCTGTAAGCATGAATTCAAGCAGCCCCCTGCTACCTGACCCTTAACCTATGCCCTGCTTGTCCTCCCCACCTGCACACTTTGAGGCAAGACTTCCCAGTGTGGTATGAACAATTTCTCAACTCAGAAAAAGGAGGAGGTTTTATTGAACTCTTTGGAGGCTAATGGTCCTCCCCTAGCTGCTCCATACAGCACCAGCAGGATCCAGGTGAATCATGACTAAGAGTAAAGCCAAATATTACATGGGGAAAAATCAAGATGGTACATTTGTCACAACAACTGGGATATCCTCTGTGGATCGGGGAGCAAAGGCCAGTCCCACAGAGTCTGGGACTGGAGCATTTATCGTGGTACTTCAGGCCTCTTCTTACAAAGGGTACCTTGAGCTGTCTACATGCTTGCAGGATGGAGGAGGAAAGGTGGCAGCTTGGAAGCGAGCTGTATTTCGGGTAGAGATCAGAGCACGGACTTCTATCAGGAATGTGACGGGAACTCTCTTGCTGAGCATAGGTAAATAACTTATGAGTGTTGAGCGGACAGAAGATTTTTAAGGGCAAGAAGCAATTTTGACGTTATTCTGGTGTTAGCGCCTTGTGTCTTAAACATGGACCATGTCCAAAACATGGTTTGAAATGAGTTCAGCCTATTGACATTTTAAATGTAAGTGTAGGTTCATACTGCTTTGTTGCCTGCTTGCTGCAAAAGACACCCACGTAGTCACAGGTGAATCTCTCTCCTAGAACTGAAGATCTAAACTAGTCCTCTAAACTAGGCTCCATTTCACCACCACTCACAGCAAAGATCACTTAAACAATAGTGGCTGTTAAAGAGAAACCCAAAATTGTGATAAAGATGGTAAAATCACATATAAAATATTGCGCTCTCAGCCTTGAACAGACATGCTTTGAAGTAGCAATAAGGCATGTTGTGTCATGTGTTCCAGTCCCATCCCCTCCACCCCCCAACCTATTAATTTTGGCCCTTGTGCCCAGGTACTTAAAAGAAAAGCTTTTGAAAGTGACTTTGCAGCAACTATGTATTGCAGTAGTGTCATAAGGCAAGTCAAGTGGCCTGCAGGAACCCAGCAAGGTAGGTGAGCATGGAAGAGGGTGTTGCTGGCAGAGGAAGCAAGACGCTCTCATCTTCTCATCTTTGTGAACTCTTGGAGCCTGTGTTACATCAACATGCCTGTTCGATTTCTCTTCCTTAGTGAAATGCTTAATGAACACTAGAGAATCTGTTGCAAACACAAGTAATTCAGAACCCAGGCATTACAAGGATGCAAAAGGTCTCTGAATTGCCTCTGTAAGCATTGGTGCATATCACCCTCTTGAGTGTTGCAAATGCTCCCCACATGCTGGCCGACTATTCCTCCTTCCTTGTGGCTAATAACTCCATTCTTCCCCAAAGCGGCAGGGCAGTGCATGGCGTTGTCTGGCTTCACTAGGCTTCTTCTGCTCTGTTACACTTGCTTACACTTATTACACTTGCTTTGCTGGAGGGGAGAACAGGAAGCCAGTGAGGTTTAACCGGCCAGAGGTGTTGTTGAAAGGTTGGGTGGAGGCAGGCAAACACCGCTATGTCGTCTGTTGGTTGGCTTTGCCCTCCTCTGAACTATGCACGGATTTCAAGTTTTGGACAGGAAGAATTTGTGGTTTGATGGTCACAGTGGCATCTCGGTGGGCACACTGAGACTGCATGGCTCTCAGATTAATTAAACAAGGTATTCTGGACTTCTGTTACATGCCGGGAAGACTGACACTCTCCTGGCAGCACAGAAATGAGCAGTTACAAGCTTCTGGAAGATTGCATTGAATTAAAGATTAGGCACTTGCATTTGTTAACTCAGCATGGGTGCAGTCATGCAGGTGGCATGTGTGTCCACAGACCAACTGGAGCCTTTTACTCTGCCTGAGTGCTTATGCTTGGAGCTGTAATGAAGTTTTTCTCAGCAGAATTCTGTTCTTTGGGTCCTGATGGTTCCTTATGCCCTGATACAGTGCCTCCGCCAGCTCTGCCTGTGGCCAACAGCTCAGCTGAGACCGGCTATTTTATATGGCTTTGCTACAATAAAACACTCACACATTTACCATTTCTAACAGGCTTCATTGAACTTGTGATTATAAAGGTAATTTACAATAAAACAATTAAATAAACAATAAGCTAAAGCACAATACATTTCAAAGGGTTCATATGACTACAACATTCCAACACATTAAAACTTAAAAACAACATTAACACTCAAATTGTACCTACACCTATACTTATCTTTCTAACACGTTTCAAGACTCTCAACAAAGTACCTTTTTGGTTACAGTCCCTGTAAACACACAAGACCAGTGAAACACTCAAGCAATTGTACAACTGAGAAGAACACTACACAAGACAGGAACAAACAATGTGCTGGAAACTGCCTGGGGAATAGGGGGTTGACCTCTAAATTGAACTGACTCTTTGGACAACGAATGGATAACACTAGCATGCTCTCTGGAATACATGTGTGACATCCTTAGCGGGAACAAGTCTCCGTGTCACTCAACACTGTAATTTCACAAAAGTTTTAGGTTAGTGCCGCCTAAAGAAATAGCCCACCTTTCTCTGGCCGTTTGCTCCCGTGCACGTCTCACGCTACTCTTGAGCCAGTGCAAAGTGCTGGTATATTTGCCCAGTGAACCAGCCAGGGAAACTCATTGAGCTTAACAAACAACAAATTAACATTCAGCAAACAAACATGAAAGAGAACTCACTGTATTCTCCTTGATCTCCCTGGTCATGTTCACTGTGCAGATATGTTGGCACCAGAAAGACACCAGCACGGTGGGGTGCGGGGGTGGGGAACATGGTGACTGGGAGCAGGAGGACTATTTCTGTAGGCAGCAGTACTCTCAGAAAACACCAGTTACAAACATCCTGTAGAAAGGCTTTACCTTTTCCATTCTGAAACAAGTAACATGTTTTCAAACCGATTTATAGGGCAAATCAAATAGTCAAGAGCAAAACGGTGGACTAGGACAGAACTGCAAAACAACGCTCCAGTACTGTAAATGAGATCTGTTCCTGCTCCATGAGTACTGAAAGCCCGCATGATAGTTGGAACAACAGGGGCTGCTACAGCCAGATCGCTGGCGAGTCTGCTGCTCCAGTATGTCTTCTTTATTCCTGTCTGAGAAACAGTATTGACGTACCCAAAGACTTCATCATCGTGAGGTTCTGTAAAATCAAGTTCTTTCACAAAATGGTTTTCATTAACTCCGTGCTCCACCTTCCTGCATGGAGGTGTCACAGGAGACAAAAGGATGGTAGAGTTTGGCTCACCTGGAGTTAAGTCCACTACGATACCAGAATCACTGAGGCTTTCAAGAGAAATTGACCCAATTCCTTCAGGGAAGAAGGCGGGCTTAGAGGACAGGCATCTTGAGCTCTGAGCTCTGAACATGTTTTGAATGAACTGCTCCCCTTCTAGGCTATATGGCACTACATCAGTCTGGATGGTCTGCTCCACCATCATGTTTCTGACTTTCTCCTCCTCCTCCTGGGAAAAAGTTAGTTTCTCACCCAGAACATTTTCAAGCATCTCTTGATTCACAATAGAATTGGAGGGAGCTGAATCACTCAACTCAGAGGTTGTGGTGGTCAAACTCTCTTCAAATAAATCAGTCCCGTTAGCTGTGTCCTCATGAAGAAACAGCCCACTACCTGCCAGCTCCTCCAGAGCTTGGTCCTCTGTGGTGGGGCTGTCTGGCATCGTGGTACACAACGGCTTCCCCTCAGAGTCACATGTGTACTCTGGGCGCTGCTCATCTCTCACAGAGCTCTTCAGGGCCATCTCCATGCTCGACACCAAAGATTCCAGTTTCTTGTTTTCAATGCTTACGTCTAGGAAGTATTTCTGAAATTTTTTGTCTTTCTCAGCCAAGCTCTTCTTCATGCTCTCAATACCTCGCTTGAGTTCTTTAATTTCCCTCCTTGCTTCCAAGAGGCTCAGCTCCATCTCCACATGATTACACTCGTCTTCGATCCAGTCTTCCTTCATACGTTCCACCTGACCTTTGAGCTTTTCGATTTCTCTTTCCCTGGAGCAAAATAAAAATATCGTAAAACTTCTGGTGACTGCCTAGTTGAAGAGTCAACGTGAGGCTCCACCTCACTGGGGTGGCTATGCTGCAAAGATGCTCCAATGGAAGAAGCAAATTCCTCCATGCATCATTTGCTGCCACCTCTGAGAGAACTGGCAGAGATGTCAGCTGGCTGCCAAGACGCGCTGGCTGATTCCTAGCTGGAGTCACCAACCTGGCCACACAGCCAGCAGCCTTGTGGGCTATGCTGTGATCCTGGACACTTGGAGGTGAAAGTGGTGGCCTCTGGGTTAGGTCCAACCAGTACAGCGCTTGACATCTCACCTACTGCCTCACCCTGGAGGAAATGACAAACAGCTGCCTGGATGTGTCCCCTGTGCCTGCCAGCAGCTCGTCACGTATAGCCAGAGCCAACAGTGGCCTCAGACAGCAGGATGGCTCAGGGCTGCAGGCACCTGGCTTGCTTTGCACCCGGCTTGCTTTGCACCCCCCCAGCCCAGCATGGATCCAGAGGCTTCTGCCCTCACTTGCAAGCAAGTGGGGAGAAGGGCCCCCTGCGTGAGATCCAGCCCTCACAGGTACAGATGTCGGGCCACCCAAAGCAGGACCAAGGGGTCCCTGGGACTCTACCTGGGGGCTCCATTCAAACAACCCTTTGTGCCCGCTTGGGTTGTGTGTGCTGGAAAGCCAGTTCTCAGAGCACAGCTTTAGTAAAAGAGAGAACATCTGTTGCTGTGTAATGTACATTGTTGCTTCTTCGCTTAGCATCCATACAAAGTGCTACTGCAAAAAAGTCCATATCTAAGCAACAAAACCACAAGCGGGCACACTAGTTTGTGGCAGAGCTTTTCTTTCATTAGGGGAAAAGGGGGACATTTGTCGTCGTATTTTCTGAGCGAGGTGGAACTTTTTTATGTATAAAAGGTCTCAGTGCTAAAGTAGGCTGGTGAAGAACTATCCTTTAAAAGTCTTCTATCGGGAAAGTTCAAAAAAAGGGAAAAAGAGACAGCCATATTTGTAACGGAAGTGCACGGTACATATTCAGTGAGCACACAATGAAACCTTAAATACCTGAAAACAACCTAATCAGCCCGATCATATTTCCAATCTCTTAATGAAAACTTTACACGGTCAAGAAAAGAGTAAAAATGATCAGGACTCCCATCCCTTAATGCTCCTGAATAAATCTTGTCCAGTCTTATTTCTGAAGTGAAATATACCTTTCTGTAACTTTGCACTCGGATTCCTTCAGCTTTTTTTTCAAATGCCGTATTGTAACTTCTTTCTGCTGCAGAGGAGTCAAATACCGCTCCGGATTTTCTGGCTTAGTGCTGCAATTGTGACCACAAGAAATAGATTTCCCTGATCGCCTGAAAAGAAAAAAACCATCACACCATCACATAACATCACTCCTACAGTTCTTCAGTCCTGGCAAAAAGGAACACATCCCATAGACTGATATGGCGCTTGGCTCATTTTGGGCTCCTCAGTGTCCACACAAGTGACTCCCTCTGGCAAATCAAAGTACTTGAGAAAAGGGCTGATTTGTGGCTATAGTACAAAATTTACTATTTATCATACTTGTTTTCAGTGCCATTGCCTCAAATGAGACATTTAACTTTAAAACACCTAGCCATCTCCTCACCCAAAACGGTGCCCAAGAGCAGGCAGCTGGGCCATTGGCAAGGGCACCCAGCTGCAGACACAGCCAGCTAAGGAAGCGTACAGACTGAGTTCAGCTCCACATGTGAGTTAAGAAGCCGAGCACCCTGAAACCTACATTAATCCTATCTAGCTTTAGGTGTGTATCTGACGTGCTTGGCTGTTGAGTTGCCTGGGGTGGGAGGAAAGAGAGAGAAAGGGAGGGAGAGAAACAACAATTTCTTCTCTGCAATACGTGTCGCATGCTCCCGCAGGTATTAGTTTTCTTCCCTGTAGAGGAAACTGCACACAGAGGTACCTAAGGCCGGGCAGGGTGAATTTTCACCCGAGCATACAATATTTTCTATACAACCCCACCCAACTCTCTCCAAAGGAGAAAGGACCTTTCTGTGAAAGAACCAGGAAAGCCACATGAGAACTGACAGCATAAAACCACGGAAAGGAGCCTGCCTTGGAGTGAAAACCAGCTACAAAGTGCTTTGACTAAAAGTAACCTTGAATTTTACAGTACTGAAACAGTAAAACTTTTACATGGGATAGAGCACACTGTTGATTGTCGAGCCACCAATATGAAGAGTCACACCCATGCTGAGGAGCAACACGACCCCTTTGGCAAGCCAGACAACCAGCTGATGCCACATTTGAGTGCAGAGAGGGTAAGTCAGTGTGCTGAACACCAGGATGCTGAAATAAAGACTTACCTCGTCACTTGGCTGCTGTCACTTCCTTTGTTTGAGCCTGAGTTGCTTCTGCTGGCTAAAGAAGCCCCATAATTCTGACGGGTGTTCGCAGGACTCGGCTGGGTTTTGCTCAGTGTTGACAAAGGGGCCTTTTCACGGGAAGCAGGTGGGCTGGGTCTGGACTTGTTGGATAAGGATCCATTATTCTGACCATGAAGGCCACAACTGGAGGAGAACCAACATGGTTAAAGCATACTGGATTATCTTTATCACACAACTCATTATGTGTCTTATTTCACGCACAAAGCTGTCTAAACACTAAAACAGGTAGATAACTGTGAGTGGCCGGGAAGAAAGTCCTGAAGTCATCAGCCACTGCACACTCTTTCACTGACTGTGGGGCTCTCAGTCTGAATTATGTGATCTAGGGAAACGTTGGCCATTTTCACGTTTCTCTGTGGATAGCACGGTTCCCACTGACTCCACCAGATCATCCACATTCCCTGAACCTCTGACTCCATTAAGCAATGAGAGGACTGCAGCCTGGGCTAGGGCCAAAAGAACCACGCTTCAGCCTTCCCTGGCCAGACCGGCAGAGGGATGCCTGCTCATGGAGGTTTGCTCTAAGACTGCTTTCATGCTCCTTGGCAAGCAGCCTGAGGGATCACAGTGTGTGATGAAAACAGATTTGTTTGAGCCACTGTTCCTTTCTCTCTTTGGCATAGAGGGTGCTTCAGCTGCCACTGTCAACTATTCATAGAATCATAGAAGAGAATCATAGAATCATTAAGGTTGGAAAAGACCCCTAGGATCATCAAGTCCAACCGTCAACCCAACATCACCAAGTCTCCTAAACCATGCCCTGAGGTGCCACATCTACACATCTTTTAAGTACCTCCAGGAATGGCGACTCTAACCACCTCCCTGGGCAGCCTGGTCCAATGCCTGACCATTCATTTGCTTAGATATAGTTCAAAGCCTACGGTGAGCAGGCTGAAATAGTATTAAAATAGACAAAGAAAACCACAGATTTTTTTCTTCCTTCCTTCCTTCCTTCCTTCCTTCCTTCCTTCCTTCCTTCCTTCCTTCCTTCCTTCCTTCCTTCCTTCCTTCCTTCCTTCCTTCCTTCCTTCCTTCCTTCCTTCCTTCCTTCCTTCCTTCCTTCCAGTTTCCCTCATACGTATCTACCTTTCTTTTCCCACTCTTTATTAAATAACCTCACTGTCGACTGTGGGCTTGAAAGCAACTGCTATCTGTGCTGCTGGCAACTGCCAAAGGACTGAGGTGCTCTGAGCACAGCTTCCCAAGGTGGGTTCCTCGCTTGCTCGCTTGGTTTGTCTTCCTGCACTGCTACACTGCTACCTACATCCTCTCATGGAATTTGTTCTTCTCAACTGTAATGAAAGGGCTGGTTTCAGAAAAGAAAAAGGCAAATCCAGCCAACCAAAGAGGCCTGAACATAAAAATTTAAATACCACAGCACTATGAAGCAAGAACTCTTCTCAAGATTCCCTAACTTGGTTTCGTCCCCCCTCTGAAAATGGAACAGTTTATAAGGAAAGTGGCTGCTGCAAACCTTCATCACACTGCTGTGGTTTGGGTGATTTTATAATTATTTTACAATGAAGTGCGGGACTGTGGTTTGTGACAACACTGAGATTTTTCAGAGGAAGTTGAGTCAAACAGTTAAAAGAGAACATATCGCAAAGGAGACCTCTCCTTCCACTTCGTACAGTACAGCATCAACTCTTGGGTGAGGCAGAATTCACATAGACTGTGCATAATGCAGCAATGCAATTGAAGGAGCATTATTACAGAGGACTTCTGTCTAATTAAGTGGGTCAGGATGCTCTAATTTGAAGTTACATTTAAATGCACAGAAATACATGCAATGATACAGAATCTTACTGCAAGTAAGGTGATTTTAGGGCTTCATATGATACTTAGTATTTTTCACACACACACACGCACCCCCGGCCAGTACCTTTACTGGTTAGATTTAATCTAGAGAGTGCTTAGGTAATGTTTATTTTTCTAATGAACAGTCTCATGACACAGATAGGAAACTGCTCATTAAGCATCATTCTGACAATCTCTGTGCGCTGGGGCACACTCCGACCTCAGAGACATCTGTGTGACTTAAGCCTAGAGGTATCCCACTGCCAGTCCCGGCCTGCCTGCCAGCACTTCCACAAAGGGCAGGAAACCCGTCCTGTCAATCTGAACTCTTTCCACCTACTCCAAAAAATGTAACCAGCAGGGATTTTGTGGGTGGAGCACAATGTGCGCTGCTCCACCCAAATGTCCTCATCCTCGCATTCACAAGCTCTCTGGATTTGCACTTCACAAATGATAGGGAGAAATCTTACAGAAATCTTTCTTGAAAGATTTGTTTAGATAGATAACTCATTTATTTTTTTTTTTTTTTTTGCATATAGTTTTAGTTACAGAAAGGTTGGGCAAGGGTGTTGAATACAAAAGCATCAAAGGCAATATTGTCTACTTCTTCCTACAAAAAATAAGGTCATGACCTGGAAAGGCACATGCCAAGCTGACAGTTTATTACAAAGAGAAAACAGTGATAAGACCAAAAGGTTAAGGTTAACTTCTTAGAGGTACTGCTGTTAAGCAACATATACCCAGTTGCCTCCTCCTCCACTCCAGCTGAAGTCTCTTCTGTCTTACCTGAGGGTATCTCCCATACTTGTTATGAACAAACAACACAAAAATACCTGTCGGCTGATCTGGCCTATTGACATGTTTTGGTCTCAAAAAATATAGCTTTTTTTTCCCCTTTCTCATATTACAGTTCTCATCAGTGTAAGTGCTGCCCAAGAGCATAGTGTTAGCCCAATTGTTTCAAAACTCACACTAGTGCTATTTTATGTATTAGCTGCAAGGCCTTACATAGTAGTCTATCTCTGCACTAGCAACTCTCTCACTCTTCAGGAAAAATGGCTTTGCTTACTTGTGAGAAAAAGACCTTTTGCTTCCAGCAGCCGACACATGGGCTTCAGGCACTGAGGTACAGCCTGTGTTGCTTGAAGAGCTAAAATTGGTTTTAATCCCTGGAAAAGAAAAGGGACGAGTAAAAACACAGTGGAAATCATAACTCAAAGGCTGTTTTAAAAATCACGATGAACAACAAGCATCATCCCTTTGCCCATCCTGTGTGAATTTTAGCAGTTGCATGAATTTTCCAACAACCCTGATGTCAAGCACGTGATTTGTTCTGGATTTGCAACATTTCTTCAGAAGTGGCACTTAAACAAGAGCAGAGAAAAACCATTTGGACACAAACCCCTCACACTAAAGAAGCCCTTTTAGGACACGGCTAGGAACATTTGTTGTGACCACCTGTTTGCTTTCTTACAGCCGTCAATACAAGAATCAGGCTGCTCACGTGGCTCCTGCAGCAGCACACAACTGTAACTGTAGATTTCGCTTGCTTTAAACCATAGGAAAACACTACGCGCTGGGGGAAAAGCCGCTTCCATTTTGGTCTCTGAGACGATGTACACATACATGCATATGTACATATACATGTGTATAGGCTAATAGGGTATATGCGTCTGCGTATGTACACACATATGCAGGTTCTCGTGGCACACAGAAGGACAGTAAAGCAGTTCTAATAGCCTTAAATCAGTCCAATAATCACGCGCGGCTCTCAAGTGCTTCTGGGGTGTTAAGCCATCTACCTGATTTCTGACTTTCTATGGATCACAGCTTTTATTTCCCAAGCCCTGGCATGTACAGGGAAAACCGCTTTCATTTTGCTACAATCAGTAGTAGGCAGAGCCACTAAGAAAGTCTTATCACCTGGAAAAATACCCACCCTAAAGTTAGGATTTTTTTCAGTCTGTCACTCAAATGGCAGATGTCCAAAGCCATACCTGGGCCTTACACTGCAAAGCCACAATATTGTACGATGACTTTAATCTGAGGGAATGGAAATAACTTTCCAACAGCCTTTAAACAGCTGGTCAGGGGGAGCATCTCTCACCTGAGAATTTCTGGGCGCCGTCTCACGCACAGACACCCCCAGCCAGCAGCTGCAGACT
The DNA here is from genome assembly GCF_963921805.1 of Phalacrocorax carbo. NCBI lineage: Eukaryota > Metazoa > Chordata > Aves > Suliformes > Phalacrocoracidae > Phalacrocorax > Phalacrocorax carbo. The sequence goes on along the minus strand of NC_087515.1, from coordinate 38,507,321 downwards.
TACCATGAACCCCATTTTTGCTATATTTTCCATGATGCATCTGCAGATACCATCATCCCCCACTGGGGTGGATAAACCTTCAGCTGCACAGTCGTTCTTAAATCCTTTGCAGAACTGATGGTGATGTGCATGTCTTGTACCCCAGTTGACTACTTTTGTTGCTGTGACAATGTGATTGCGAAAGCTCACACATCTAAGTCCCAGAACAACCCACCTAAGTAGCATTAACCATGAAAGAGGCTGCCGTTTCTCAAAAACCATTTCTTTTGCCTGAACTGGCTATAACACTTGTTTTGCCCTGATCTGAGACTCCCCTGACTAAGAGGAGTGTCTTACCCACCATTTCCCACAAAGGATACCACATATTCAGTCATCATGAATTTCTCATTTGAAATTCATTCATACATATATTTCCATGCTGCAGCCACTCAGTGTCACAGTGCTGGCAGGCAAGACAACTTGGCACCATGCTCTGACGGAAACGCTCATGCCACACGTAATGGCATCCAACACTGAGAGGCCCGTCACTCTGGCCCCAGCCCACCTTGCAGCAGGCTACAAGCGGCAGCACACCCACTCCGTAGGAGCAGAGCTGTGCACCGCTCTGTGCAACGGGAAGAACAACACAGCGATGGCCAACAAAGTGCTGCAACGTTTTCCAGGATTGCTTCTTGCCTGCAAGACACTGGAGTGAAATAGTGCAGTATCAAGTGCTGTCCCTGCACTTTATTGCTCAGTGGGCAACGGCACTGAGTTAAGAGAGTGCTGCAAACAGCATCATGCTTTCTGCACTGCCTTTTAGCCTCCTTGCTGCCCTGACAGCACCACTACAGTCACCTAGCTCTAGCTGACATGGAGGGGAGAGGGGAGCCTGCAACCCCACGACTGCATGCTGTGCTGCCCACGATGAGGAGCGCAGGCAGTGCCAGCTGGCACAACCCAGGCAGAGGCAGAAAAGGCAGTGACGGTACGTCAGACGTGTGTGCACATCCGCCCCATGGGTTGGAGGACCACTGCTTAGGGAGCTAACACCGTCCTGCCACAGCACTGCAATTGGCTGGGCAAGGTAGAACAGCTTAGGTATACTTGGTCTGCCAGGACAGTATGCAACCACATCACATACGTACCTATGTCTATGGAGCCAGTATATACATTTCTTACACAGAGCCACACAACAACCGTACATGCATGCCTGGAGTATAGCATCCCTGTCTGCTATTTATAGCCATTACAGATGGTTGGATACCTTGTGGCATGGTCTTCTGGCCTCAAAAGTCAAATTTTGCTTGCACTTGATCATGTAATATTTTTCCTTCTAAAAGAATAAAGCTCAAACTTTCCTGTGTGCATTTGATTGTCCATGTGCTATCTAAATGGTAAGGTTACAACATAGAAAAAAGGAAGAAGTGTAAGTAATATCTGTGACAGGAACACTGACAGCTGAGCAGAACTGGATTCCTAAAACTCAGGATGCATCTGAGTTTAGTAAATCTTTTAAGCTAATTTAGTCTTTTGGTGTAAGTCTTTCTTATTTGCAACTTCACCACTCTTTCATAGCTGCCAAAGTATAGAAACCACAGAACTACCTATCTTCTGACTCCATAAACATGACCTCTTAATATATATCTATGTGTGTGTATATATAGATATAAAAATCATTCTTGATGCTAGGTTTGCATATAGTCACCCAGTGAAACAGAGCTGTAAATGAAACAGCGCTGACAGAGACAGCTTGTCCTCAGAATGTAAAGCACTTCAATTTGCTGAGCTTCTGTGCCTTCAAAAGCATCCTGTTACACAGCAAAGAGACGAAAACACAAAAAAATATAAGTTCACCACTCCAGTGCAGCTGATGGAGGAATAAGTAGCGTGCTGTCCCTGTAGATAGCTTTATTTAGAGACCCCAAGGGAAGAGAGGGGGGCCTGACTGCATAAGAACTTCCAGCAAAGCCATTAGAAACAGCTGGAAAAGTAGAGATAATTCAGTTGTAATGCCCTTTATTGAAAGAATCTGTATTTTTAAAAGACTAAGTTTAATTTATCTTAAAACTTTTAACTCACAGCTACATCTCCACTTTCAATCTTTAACAGCATAAGCAGTAATATTTCCAGGAAACATTAATGCTACTTCTTTTCTATTTAATACGGGGTTGTTCCTGCAAGATTGTTTTTGTACACCACAAGCAATCTAGGAAAGAACACCAGACTGCTCACATGCACGAACAAATGTAAGAAAAAGAAGCTGCACAGAAGTGATGAAGTCTTGCTTCAGCATTTCCGGCTTTTCTTCAGATAACACCCTTTAAAAAACGACCCATGTTGAGGGCAAAGGCTGCCAGCAGGGAATGCACTCAATTCACAGTGTCAAGCTCAGCTGGCAGCGTGTTTTTGTTCCAGTCCCTGGCCTTTGACTTACTATGCGATTTACTATTACTATACATGAGACTCTTGCCTTGCACTTTGCTATAAATTTCACATCCAACAGTAACTGCGTAAATGCAGATATAATCCTGGGAGCAAGGATCAGGACTCTCCTCCACGTAGACTGCTCTATTCTTTGTGTGACAGAGAAGCTGCTCCCATGTGCTCTGCCGCTGCCCGTGTCCGACAGATACCCTCTACTACCCCGAGGTCTAAAGCCAGTGGAGGAAGCCGATGATGCTCTGTAGGTTGCAGTGGTTCAGAACTCTTGTGAGAGGTGTGGATTTGAACTCCTTTGGTCTAAGGAGGGCACTGAACTCAGATCTTTTCCCTGACCTCTACTTGCGCAGCTGCCACACAGAACAGGGTGGGTGGTAGCACCAGTGCTGGCCATAGTTCAAAGCAATGAAAGGTGCTGGTTGCTGGCACTCACAGAGGTGGTCTGGCTCTGGTACAGAGGTTCAGAGTGAATGTGAGGCACGTGCATGGGCGCAAGCAGGGTACAAGTAGGTGGCCAAATCTGGGAGACGGGCACGCCTCTCTGGCCTCTCCTGTGGACTGGTAGAGGTGCGTTCCTGCCTGGCATGCTCTCTGCTGTGAATCTTGGATTGTAGTACCTAACCACCCCCTCTTATTGTATATGCAGTTTAGTCATCAAGCGCAGACTTGCAAGTTGTGCTCCCAGAATGACAGTGAGAACCTGAGCACAGCAATGCCTGGCATCAGCATCCCCTCCCCTATCCCACTGCGCTGGCCAAAGAAGCTATCACTTATCACTCTTGGGTGGACATCTACCTGACTGCTTGCCTGTGCCCTCTCCTCAGACAGATCTGTTAATCACGTTGCAGCTGATTGCACAGCGCAGTAACAGCTGATAAATTGGCAGCTGGCAAACATGCAGTCAGAGAAGACGTGGAGCAAAATTTTCAGTGTGGGTGACCATCAACTGTTCAAACCTGCTGGGTGAGGAGACTTCCAGCTCAATGCCAGGCAGAAGACTTTGGGGAAGAACTTCAACGCAGATCCTGCTTCCCTGCATTTAGATCTAAACTTGATTTTACTTGACCCCCTCAATTCATACTGCTGGTTGTGTGATCTGAACTAATTATGCATCTTGATTTTTGCTCATCTAGTTCACCTACTTTTCTTACTTTGGAAGAAAGTTTGTTATCAAATAATCAAAATTTATCTCATTAAGCAGTTTTCCAATCTCATCTAAATACTATAGCTTTGGTAGTAATCTGAGCTGCATTCATGCAAAGTATAAGCACTGCAGATCTCCAAATAAATACGGAATGTGGCTTGTGTATGCCGTGAAACCACAGTCAGTCAAGCTCATCTCTAAAAACAGTCACTACAAACTAATTACTGAGATTGGCTGAGAGCCATCATGTAGACTCTGCATATCACTGTATCCTGAGCCAGCATTTTTCTTCATTGTTTTTAATTCATGGATTTGCAGAGCAGCCACGAGCAGATGTTGGAACAGACAAAGAGCATTACAAGGTGGGGTTTTTTTCCTGCTTTATATACCTTACAGAGATTCTTCGTACGGAAATTAGCCTGACCTAATTCTTTTTTGTGATTCTATATGCAGTTTGAGCTCTTCTAACACCACTTTAGAACAGCTGCCAGCAATTTTCCCTCCTCATCCTGAAATGACCTTTGCTGGGGGAACACATGTTCACGGAGAAGACAACAGTCTGGACAACTTATCTTTCTGTTCAAACCAAAAGGCTCTTTCGATCAGAGATGGAAGGATGCTACTTTGCTACTCCAACCTCATTAGAAACATTGAGACTGGAGGTTCAAGAAATACCAATAGATGTATAACATGATACTCAACTTGTATATGACAGTTTTGGAAAAACCTCTGTGATGTGTAAATCCACCTACGGACAAGTCTTTAATAAGGAAGCATGTGGTGTCACCTCAGGAGTTTTCTCATATACCTGGCAGTACTACCTGGTCTGCTTGAATAGAAATGAATAGGCTGGTCAGAAGTACTTTTAGAAGCTGGAAAACATCATCTTTGGCAGGGATGACTTAACAGGACACAGAAAGGGAGTGAACTCCGTCATAGACTAGGTCAACATGCCAGCCGTCCCGTTATGTTGGTGGCAGAAGTTTAACAAAGGGCTTTCAGAGGCCTCTTCAACACATCTCCTAAATCTGGTTCCAATGCACAAGGAGGAGAGAGGCTGGCTGGTGCACAGCAACAAACCCCGCAGGCATGCATTCACAGCAGCAAATGCTGCAGGTATGTGTCCACAGCATATATGCAAACGCATGAAATCACATGCTAAACCTGATTCAGCTGAAAGCTTTTGCACAATCACCCTTAATAGAAGGCACATGGTTTTCATTATAATGTGCATAAAACATTTTAAATCAGTTTTACCTGTTTTCAACAGGGAAGAGAAAACCATCAGAATGAGAAACATATGCGAGAGGTAACTAACTAAGCAGCCCTGCAATCCCAGGATCAAAAGCAAAATTTGTCATAAAGCTAGCCAAACATTTACTATAACGCACACCTTGAAATTATTACAAAAAAATAATAGAGATCAAGTGCCATCTACTGAAACGAACAGTAAAACCCTACCCAGTATATTGATTGGTTGCCTAAACTATATTTCTATAGTTATAAAGAAAGACAAGGCGGGTCTCAAAGCAATGAATGTCAAGTTACGACTGCTGTCATTTGCTTGTTTTTCCCCCCAGTAGCACTCGTAGCATTAAGGAACACTAAGGACAGACATGAAGCCTGTGCTTTTTCAGCCTATTAATCCTTGAGGGTTTGCGGTCACACCGTATTCTGCCAACTTTTTTTTTACTAAAGATCACTGCTCTTGCCATCTTCCATACCTGCCTCAACTCTGACCTCTAAACCTCAGTGCCCTTCTTACGCCAGGAGCTCAGCCATCTTTTCCCGATGGAGGAGGAGCATGTCCCCACAGTCCCCAGGAGACCTGCATCTCTATCAAAAGGCATTTGGCACTAAAAGGTGAATTGGCTGGCACAGGTCTCACCTTGTCCAACAGCCCAGCGGCTGAGGCGCTCCCTGCAAAAGTCCCATATCTGCATCCCCTACTTACTCAGATTTGCAGTTGGAGCCGTGGCTTTCTCACGGACCACACGCAAGGCTGAGCTTGAGGTTGCAGGCATCCTGAGGCGAGAATCTCCCTTTAACAGTTGGCGTCCCACTTTCAGGAGATCTGGAGTGGTATCAGGACAATTAATGGGCCAGAGAGAGAGAGAGAGAGAGAGAGAGAGAAGAGTTATGGTGTGCCTGCTGGGTACTTGGCTTCAAACCCCCAATAAAAGAGTAACTAGATTATACAAAGTGGAAGAGCTTCCCTGGGAGCAGACTCCCTGCATCCCCTCAGCCTGCTCAGCAGCCTGCTACTAGGGCACTCGTCTCCTTTGTGCTCAAGTCCAGCCTCCAAAAGAGGCAAACAGATCTAAGTAGAAGTTTCTTTTCCCTTTACTGAACTAAGTAACAGGCATCTCCTTTTAATGTTCTTTTCCTTTGTGAGGAAGGACGTAAGCACCTAAGTGCGCAAGATTTGTGCCCGAGACCCTGAATTGTAGGTGGCCTGTGCCACCAGCCCAGAGCTGAGCAGATCATTGCTTAGGACAGATGGGATTCAGGCTTTCGCCTTTTACTTGCCCATTCCTCCTTTGTAACTTGCTGACTTCTTTTTGGGATCCTCTATTATCTCTGTGATGTCTGGGTGCCTGCTGCAGCCCGAGAGTCTTCTGAACAAAAGGAGATATATGTCTTGAGGGGCCTCAGCCCAACCACGTCCCTACTAAGCAACATCAACAATAATTTTTTAGAAAGGGTGGATCATACAATCTGTGACATTTTTCTAGAACACTTTAATTTAACAGGAACTTGCAGATTTGGGTTCAAAAATACAAAACACTTGAAAGCCAAAACAGTCTTTGTAGGTGCTACTTTGTTTATTCTTCTTTGAAAGAAATACGTGGCCCTTTGAATATGTTATCCACACCAATTCAACTCAATTTGTTGAAATTCAAACTCTAAATCTAAAACATATAAAAATCCTAAATAAAAAACCATAGCGCTATGCTAATAATTTTTCAAAGATGCTTTTTCAGCATCTTTTGCTCAAAATATTTGTCTTCCAATTATATTCCGTTCTTATCTCTTGGAAGTTACACAGCACTTTTTTCACTTCAGTGCAGTTCAGTTAGCTTATACCCTAAAAATTCTTCGCTCCTGCTAACAAAATTCACGGTGCAACGGGAGATACAGGCTGTCCATGTGCAATGCTAGCTGCCTTGGGCAGCGGTCCTCAGAAACAGGACAAACAGACAGTGCCCAAGCCTATCAGGGATGAACAGGAGAGGAAAAGGCATCTAATTAGACTTACTTGAAGATCCAAGTGTGATCTTCAAACACAAACTTTCTTCCGCAAATGAATGTCTAAGACTGGGTTTCCTTTCTGTTAAACAAAACAAAACAAAACAAAACAAAACAAACAAACAAAAAAAAACCCCCCCCCAAAAAAAAATAAAGAAAAAGAAAAGAGACAGAAACCGTACTTGGCTTCAGTAAAGGCTAACAGCAGAGCTGTCATAGACCTGATGAGGAACACAGGAGATCGGGGTGGGATTCATCTGACTAAGCATGGATGTCTCTAATGTAGACACCCATGTCTGAGCCAGCCTCGGTCCCATATTTAGGCAACCGAGAGTTCGTCAATATAACCAGTGAGTTCAAGGTACTCCCTCACCCCCGAAACAGCTCCCACAACGGCCAGGAGAGAAACGGCAGATTCACCTGTTAAAGCTGTTCCACTTCTGATCAGCAATGGGACCAGTCACTGGGGCAGACAAGGGGGGCGCCCCCCCATCTGCAGCCCACAGCTCCTGAAGGTTGTCCAAGGAGACCCGTAGATTCGGTTTTCACCTCTCCTGAATCACAAATACCGAGGGATTTACCCCAGGCAGAGGAGCCCCAGCGGGATCCGCCGCCTGCGCTGGGTCCGTTGACCCAACTGGCAGGGACCGGTCAAAAACTGCCACGGGGGGGACCCAGGCGTTCCGATGCACGCGGAGGGGGCTGGGCTATGCAAATGAGGGCACCCCCAGCAGCCGCTTCCCCCCTGCTGCCAGCCGCCAGGCCTCACAGCACCAACTGCTACAACACACCAAGCCTTCACAGGGTGACGCCTCTCTGTGCTCAACTCCGGGATGCAAGCTTCGAGGTTAGCGCGGGCTTCAGCCTGGGCACGGCATCCTCGCTCACGGAGGGTGACATGTGCGCGCTCATTTCCCTCTGAAAGAGTTAAAAATAACATTAGAAACCCTCAAGCTGACACAACAACATCTTCAACTCGTTTAAACTAGACACAGGAGATGTTTCTGTGATCCGAGTTTTTAAGAACAAAAATACATGCTTTTTTGAGCCTGCAGCCGTTTTAATGCTGACTCTACTCCAGCAGTGCTTATTGAGAATGAAATCCATGTGCAGAGAAAGTAAGGATCTCCCTTAGCTGCCCGTGTCTGGGTACCTATTGGTGCTCAGTTAATATCTGGAAGTGTCTTAGACTGGAAGCATTTTTGTGTAGTAATGGAGGGCTGTGTTCCGTTAAGTAACAGGGAAGACTATATCCTGTGACCTTTTCTCTGGTGGCTTGGTATGTATGTGCAGCAGTTGAAATAAGCCCAATATGGCTTCCTGGAGACCAAAGCGTTCTGGAAGACAGTGCTGAGCAGTAGGCTACTAGTGCCTGCAAAGTTCCTGTAGTCTCTTTCTTCCCCACTCCCCAGCAGATTCTGGGCTGAGATGCACCCAGATTTTCCAGGCAGTGATCAACCTAGTGGACGATAAACTGGATTTTCCTTTAAACTGGATTTTCAGTTAATTGAAGTTAGTTAGAACTTGGTTGCTTCTGCAAATTGTAGATACCTATCTGCACCTTTAGACTTTCTAAATGCCAACAAATTTATTTTTTTTCCCAACAGGAACAGTGAAGCTAAATGCTCTTTGGCTGAATAAGCAGCACTGTATAAAATGTCTCGTGTGTGAAGATGTTTTTTGTACATTTATAATCGTGTTGAAGTAAAAGAATAGTATGAAGTCGTTCTTCTAACAGTTATTCAGTAGGTCTACAGTAAGTAAAACCACGCTGGAATAAGAAGGTCTGCTAACGGTGTGCTAACAGTGCTTATAATTAGTGTTCTGTTAACCAATGAGTTGGGTTTTCCCGGGCATAAATTGTGTTAGGAATGCAAAGCAAGGCTGACATCAGGAATGAATACTTCCCTGGTTTAAACAGCTTGCATCATTCCATCCAAACTCCGCTCAAATTCTTGCTTTGGAACCCAGAAAGAATGAGTCACATGTGGCTGTAGTTCATCATAGGTGCCTCTTTATTGAGAAACGAAACCTTTTCTGAGCCTGAAAGGTCGTAGCTTTATGTTGAATACGCATAGGAAGTTTGGAATAGAGATCAATGTTTGGAATAATGACCAAGTAAAAGAGCAGTGAAAGGGTAATCACTTTGTGGTTGTATTTATTGCTTGTATTTATTTTTCAGTGACTTCAGTTCCTCTGTCTGAGGTAATGTGAAGGTCTCCTCTCATCTGGATGCTACTGAAGTCCAATAAAATCACTCAGCCAGCGGAGTGCATGGAAACCACCTCTCTGTGCAGAGGAGTTGTGTGTTGTGCAGTTTATAGGGTGGGGCAGAAACATGATCTGCTGTGACTGTCCTCACTTCACAATTGCAAATGAATAGCAGCACTGCTTAACGCCTCATGTGGCTTTTTGGAATACCGCTGCCTTTACATGCAGGCTAGCGCGCATATACCGTCTTCCTTTCTGCATCGGTTCAGAGGTGCAGGGAACATACAAAAATCTGCTACTGTAAAGTGGCAAACATTATTACTCTGCATATGCTAGACTGACAGCACTGTCACCTATCTGGCCTTCTGGTGGAATGTACAACAGTGGGTCATCACCTCAAAAACACCCTTGGGAATTCCGTTAACTTGGGAGGTAGATCCTGATGCAAATTACTAATTTCATTCTTCCATGACAGACAGCAGAGCAGCTTAACAGAGCACAGGGAAACTTCTGGCCATTAATAATCAATGAAGGGAAACCGTGAAGGTACTGAATAAGTGCAGTCCCTCTCCTGTCCTGCCCAGTCCAAAGATAATATGAAGCCTTTGTACCTCAAATACTTCTAAGTTTTGTGTGTCCAGTTTGTCCATAGTTGGCATCTACCAGACACGGCTGCATCCAGTGATGACAGCTTTTAATTCTCTGCATTTTACACACTGATGTGGATGCGCACGGGTAGTTTAGGCATGTTGAAAGTTAACTCCTTTCGGCCTTGTCAATGAGAATTCTTGATTCTCTTTTAATAAGCACATCTTTATTCTTACCGAATCTGTGTTAAATTTCACCTTTTCAAACTAATGAAGCTTCACTTTTATTTTTAAGTCCTCTTGCAAGCAGCTTGACAGATTTTTCTAATCTAATAAACTGAATGCGAAGCCGGAGCGACCTCCTAACATCATTCTGTTACTACTTATGCAATCGAGGAGAGAGCTGCAACGTGGCACTTGGAGTATGGATCCAGTTGTTGCCCCAGCGCCACTCAGTGATGTGTTCTAGCTGAAGTGGGGAATAAAACAAGTGGATTTGGGGGTTACTTTTTTCCTTTGCTCTAGTCAGCCATGTATTTGTTGAAATTAGAAACCTATTTCTGTCGACAGATTCTCTGAGCTAGCAGGTAATGATGTCTGGGGTTTTATAGCAGTGATAAGAAATAATGCTAAAAGGATACACAACCGTAGACTTTAATTTTTTTTTCCTTAAAGGCTATTGTTTCTATCTGTACTGAGCAATAGAATACAACACAGATGCTGAATACATGAAAAGGAACATTAGAAGTTGTCATCTCATCTGATCATGAAGAAAATGTTTGTAGTACTTGCATTACAAAGAGGATAGCTTCTGATGCCTCTGCTGAGGGGAAGGAGGGACACAAGCCAATGTCCTAGGCAAGTCAAATTGTTTTGGTCTGATTTTGAAAAAGACAGGTAGTATTGTTACTTGAGGCATTAGATTTGTCTAAATAGCTCTGGGCCTTACAACTGTCCTACGTTCTCCCTGACACACTGAATCCTTGAGAGCTGAGTGGCTTTTAGATTGTGAAATATTTGGGCAAATTATGAATTATAACCCATTTCTGACAGGAACTTAAAGTATGCTGAAAATTGGACTCGTGTTCTTTAGCAGTTCACATTTTCTTTAATTGCAGACAACAACAGATAGCAGAAAGGGGAAAAAAAAAAAGAGAAGCAGCGCAGCAACGAAAGAAAATGGGGGAAGAAGCCCAAAGGCTAATGAAAGAAGAAGAAAACAAAACTGATGTAGAAGCGTCCGGACACAAACCAGGCATCAGTGGCACAGTGCCAAGGAAAAAGAGAACTTCAGCTCTACAACATACATATTGGTATTGATTTAAGTATTTCTAGGGCTTCAGCATTTCTAGGACTCCAACCGTTTGGTTTCAGGGCATTCTTCAGGGCATCTTGGAAGGCAGGGTTCTCTCAGAATATCTTCAAAGACTAGTAGGTGGTTATTAAAGGAGAAAAAAAGCCCACAGAAAATCATGCCTTGATGGAATGAAGTTTCCTGCAATAGTCCTATTCCAGCACCCTTCTTTGCAGCAAAAGTGATTGAGCAAGGATGTTGATTGAGAGACATCCTTAATGAATAGTTCAAGCCTAGAGAAAAGAATGGAAATACCTAAGAGTGTGGTAAATCTCCTGTATTGTCTATGCTTACCCGAAACATGTAATTAAACAGTTTTAAAGAACCCTTTGCTTCCTGCCTGATCGAGAATGGCTGCTTTTGCCTTTCCATAAAGGTATTTATAAATGTTTCACATTTTTCCATGGGAGATAATATTGACGCGTGCAGAAGAAAATTACTTGTTAAAGGTGACCTACGACTCTCAACGTCCTCCTGGTAGAGTACACTCTGGTAGAGCACAAGTTACAGCTGAACACAAAAGTGGATTTCTTGTCACTTTGTCACCTGCAGCCCCTGTGCTACCATGCCCCTTTACAACACTACAGTGGTTAACAGCAGGGGCATCGCTACACAGCAGTGGTGTGTGCTGCTCCTTTCTTATGAAGGCTAATGTTGTGAACGTAGGGGAGCAATTCAATCGCTTACTTGTATTGGTAAATTTGTATTTCTAGCAGAAATTCTTCTACTTCCTACATTAAGGGGAAAAAAAAGTCTCACGCTGTACACTTGTTGCATAGGTAGTACAACTGAAAAAAAGGTGTCCTCCTGTGAATACACCTAAGTGTGAAAATTCTCAGTTCAGTTAACAGCACTTCTCAGGTTCCATTTTTGTACACTTACTGTGTGTATTTACAGTGGGATTCCTCTCAGAAAAGCATGCAAGGTAAATAGGCAGTAGAAGACAACAGTAGTTTAATGAAGAAGAAAAGTTAATGTCTGCTGGAGGGAAAGGTGTGTGGGAGGAGGAGGGTCCATGTGGTCATTATGTGCAGCTCAGAACTTCAGTGAATACCTCCTGCATCTTCTGCTGTGCGGATGCTATTATCCCTGAATTCATGGGCTGTCTTGTGGCAGATGAGCGAGGACAGCAAATTCTGTGCCTGAGACGGGTTCCCTGTGTATCCAAGGTCCTGTGAAGTTGTGACAGAACGGGAAGGGGCGGGGGGACTAGATCACCTCTGCCTCGAAAAATAGAATTTTTAACTAAGTTGTAAGACACAAGTTCTGCTTAAAAGAGAAGTACTTGAGAAAGTAAAGACAGTAAGACTTACTCTGAATGGCCTTTGTCATGGAGAAAAGTTTAAAAAAATATTTAGTATGCTTGTCATGCTGCTTAAAATCTTGCACAGACCAACTGATTTGACAGCAATTTTTAGACATTAAAGAAGTCATTGAGAAATGTGAAATTTTAAAACACCTTTTAGAAAGCAACAATATGCACTTTTGTGTGTATCTTCTGCGCAAGGGTTCTGGCTGGTGTAGAATCGATGACTACAGTCTGTCCGGACTGAACAGCAGTATGGCAAGCAAATCTGCTCCTAGTACACACCTCTAAAGTATCTGATGGTGGATTGGAGATAAGAAGAAAGTCTGTGAATAAGCTTTAATAGCAATCCGCGTCTGTCCTTTTAACCACACTGATGAAGCAAGGAGGCACATGTCTTAATTCTTTCCCTATTGCTGACACAGGGCAGGGAAACCTAATACCTGTTGCCTAGTTTAGGTTGGAAGCGACATCGCATCTTTCTAAAAAAATTAGTTTAGTGCTTACTATTGCTATTTCTGAGACAATGTAAAATAGGTGCAAATAGATGTTATTTATTAAAAATAAGAAAACATTGGCTAGTTAAGAAGTTAGAAACAAAGCCCCTGACTGCGTCATGAGAATGCTCGTGTGTTTTTGAGCCTTCAGCCGTTTTAAAAACGATTAGGTGCTGCCACCTCCTGCACATCAGCCCTCCTGCGTTGCTTTGCCCTCTCCTGCTGCGTACTCACACTGTTTTGCTGTTCTTCCCTCCATTTCCCTGCCTGTACTTGAGCACAACTGCTCTAGGAATTGCTCCCATCTACTCTACCAAGTCCTGACATAATGCCAGAAAGGGTACAGTGCTCTCGCAGGTAGTAGTCTGTATGTCAAAACAGCATGCATTGGTTTCATATGTTTTCCTGCGCTATAGTTGCTTGTGTTTGCAATGTCCCATGTTCATTTGTCTGAAGGGTTTTGGAGGAAAATGCTCCCCTGTTCTGCTCATGTAGGACATAAATAAAACAGTGCTTCAATTTTAGCGCATTTCTAGCGGTTGGGATTTAGGTGAGGTGGTTGATTTGGGGGGGGGAAAGAAGGCAAAATGAGGAAGTGATCAGAAGTGAAGAACAGCCTTGTGAGTGGGTGGACCTAAGTAAGCATGCAGGTGAATCTCTGGTGAGGCGGTGGGCAGTGCCTGTGCCTGGGTGTTTTCAGCAGCTGAGAGGCATGTTGGGTACCTCTTCAGCTGAATATTAAAGAAAGGCTTCTTTGAGCCTGGATTAGAAAGAGAAATGCATAATGGGATTATCAATAGGTGTTGCTTCAACCAGGGAAGGAGCCGACTTGGTTCCTATGCTACCCTGTAAGCATGAATTCAAGCAGCCCCCTGCTACCTGACCCTTAACCTATGCCCTGCTTGTCCTCCCCACCTGCACACTTTGAGGCAAGACTTCCCAGTGTGGTATGAACAATTTCTCAACTCAGAAAAAGGAGGAGGTTTTATTGAACTCTTTGGAGGCTAATGGTCCTCCCCTAGCTGCTCCATACAGCACCAGCAGGATCCAGGTGAATCATGACTAAGAGTAAAGCCAAATATTAGATGGGGAAAAATCAAGATGGTACATTTGTCACAACAACTGGGATATCCTCTGTGGATCGGGGAGCAAAGGCCAGTCCCACAGAGTCTGGGACTGGAGCATTTATCGTGGTACTTCAGGCCTCTTCTTACAAAGGGTACCTTGAGCTGTCTACATGCTTGCAGGATGGAGGAGGAAAGGTGGCAGCTTGGAAGCGAGCTGTATTTCGGGTAGAGATCAGAGCACGGACTTCTATCAGGAATGTGACGGGAACTCTCTTGCTGAGCATAGGTAAATAACTTATGAGAGTTGAGCGGACAGAAGATTTTTAAGGGCAAGAAGCAATTTTGACGTTATTCTGGTGTTAGCGCCTTGTGTCTTAAACATGGACCATGTCCAAAACATGGTTTGAAATGAGTTCAGCCTATTGACATTTTAAATGTAAGTGTAGGTTCATACTGCTTTGTTGCCTGCTTGCTGCAAAAGACACCCACGTAGTCACAGGTGAATCTCTCTCCTAGAACTGAAGATCTAAACTAGTCCTCTAAACTAGGCTCCATTTCACCACCACTCACAGCAAAGATCATTTAAACAATAGTGGCTGTTAAAGAGAAACCCAAAATTGTGATAAAGATGGTAAAATCACATATAAAATATTGCGCTCTCAGCCTTGAACAGACATGCTTTGAAGTAGCAATAAGGCATGTTGTGTCATGTGTTCCAGTCCCATCCCCTCCACCCCCCAACCTATTAATTTTGGCCCTTGTGCCCAGGTACTTAAAAGAAAAGCTTTTGAAAGTGACTTTGCAGCAACTATGTATTGCAGTAGTGTCATAAGGCAAGTCAAGTGGCCTGCAGGAACCCAGCAAGGTAGGTGAGCATGGAAGAGGGTGTTGCTGGCAGAGGAAGCAAGACGCTCTCATCTTCTCATCTTTGTGAACTCTTGGAGCCTGTGTTACATCAACATGCCTGTTCGATTTCTCTTCCGTAGTGAAATGCTTAATGAACACTAGGGAATCTGTTGCAAACACAAGTAATTCAGAACCCAGGCATTACAAGGATGCAAAAGGTCTCTGAATTGCCTCTGTAAGCATTGGTGCATATCACCCTCTTGAGTGTTGCAAATGCTCCCCACATGCTGGCCAACTGTTCCTCCTTCCTTGTGGCTAATAACTCCATTCTTCCCCAAAGCGGCAGGGCAGTGCATGGCGTTGTCTGGCTTCACTAGGCTTCTTCTGCTCTGTTACACTTGCTTACACTTATTACACTTGCTTTGCTGGAGGGGAGAACAGGAAGCCAGTGAGGTTTAACCGGCCAGAGGTGTTGTTGAAAGGTTGGGTGGAGGCAGGCAAACACCGCTATGTCGTCTGTTGGTTGGCATTGCCCTCCTCTGAACTATGCACGGATTTCAAGTTTTGGACAGGAAGAATTTGTGGTTTGATGGTCACAGTGGCATCTCGGTGGGCACACTGAGACTGCATGGCTCTCAGATTAATTAAACAAGGCATTCTGGACTTCTGTTACATGCCGGGAAGACTGACACTCTCCTGGCAGCACAGAAATGAGCAGTTACAAGCTTCTGGAAGATTGCATTGAATTAAAGATTAGGCACTTGCATTTGTTAACTCAGCATGGGTGCAGTCATGCAGGTGGCATGTGTGTCCACAGACCAACTGGAGCCTTTTTCTCTGCCTGAGTGCTTATGCTTGGAGCTGTAATGAAGTTTTTCTCAGCAGAATTCTGTTCTTTGGGTCCTGATGGTTCCTTATGCCCTGATACAGTGCCTCCGCCAGCTCTGCCTGTGGCCAACAGCTCAGCTGAGACCGGCTATTTTATATGGCTTTGCTACAATAAAACACTCACACATTTACCATTTCTAACAGGCTTCATTGAACTTGTGATTATAAAGGTAATTTACAATAAAACAATTAAATAAACAATAAGCTAAAGCACAATACATTTCAAAGGGTTCATATGACTACAACATTCCAACACATTAAAACTTTAAAACAACATTAACACTCAAATTGTACCTACACCTATACTTATCTTTCTAACACGTTTCAAGACTCTCAACAAAGTACCTTTTTGGTTACAGTCCCTGTAAACACACAAGACCAGTGAAACACTCAAGCAATTGTACAACTGAGAAGAACACTACACAAGACAGGAACAAACAATGTGCTGGAAACTGCCTGGGGAATAGGGGGTTGACCTCTAAATTGAACTGACTCTTTGGACAACGAATGGATAACACTAGCATGCTCTCTGGAATACATGTGTGACATCCTTAGTGGGAACAAGTCTCCGTGTCACTCAACACTGTAATTTCACAAAAGTTTTAGGTTAGTGCCGCCTAAAGAAATAGCCCACCTTTCTCTGGCCGTTTGCTCCCGTGCACGTCTCACGCTACTCTTGAGCCAGTGCAAAGTGCTGGTATATTTGCCCAGTGAACCAGCCAGGGAAACTCATTGAGCTTAACAAACAACAAATTAACATTCAGCAAACAAACATGAAAGAGAACTCACTGTATTCTCCTTGATCTCCCTGGTCATGTTCACTGTGCAGATATGTTGGCACCAGAAAGACACCAGCGCGGTGGGGTGCAGGGGTGGGGAACATGGTGACTGGGAGCAGGAGGACTATTTCTGTAGGCAGCAGTACTCTCAGAAAACACCAGTTACAAACATCCTGTAGAAAGGCTTTACCTTTTCCATTCTGAAACAAGTAACATGTTTTCAAACCGATTTATAGGGTAAATCAAATAGTCAAGAGCAAAACGGTGGACTAGGACAGAACTGCAAAACAACGCTCCAGTACTGTAAATGAGATCTGTTCCTGCTCCATGAGTACTGAAAGCCCGCATGATAGTTGGTACAACAGGGGCTGCTACAGCCAGATCGCTGGCGAGTCTGCTGCTCCAGTATGTCTTCTTTATTCCTGTCTGAGAAACAGTATTGACGTACCCAAAGACTTCATCATCGTGAGGTTCTGTAAAATCAAGTTCTTTCACAAAATGGTTTTCATTAACTCCGTGCTCCACCTTCCTGCATGGAGGTGTCACAGGAGACAAAAGGATGGTAGAGTTTGGCTCACCTGGAGTTAAGTCCACTACGATACCAGAATCACTGAGGCTTTCAAGAGAAATTGACCCAATTCCTTCAGGGAAGAAGGCGGGCTTAGAGGACAGGCATCTTGAGCTCTGAGCTCTGGACATGTTTTGAATGAACTGCTCCCCTTCTAGGCTATATGGCACCACATCAGTCTGGATGGTCTGCTCCACCATCATGTTTCTGACTTTCTCCTCCTCCTCCTGGGAAAAAGTTAGTTTCTCACCCAGAACATTTTCAAGCATCTCTTGATTCACAATAGAATTGGAGGGAGCTGAATCACTCAACTCAGAGGTTGTGGTGGTCAAACTCTCTTCAAATAAATCAGTCCCGTTAGCTGTGTCCTCATGAAGAAACAGCCCACTACCTGCCAGCTCCTCCAGAGCTTGGTCCTCTGTGGTGGGGCTGTCTGGCATCGTGGTACACAACGGCTTCCCCTCAGAGTCACATGTGTACTCTGGGCGCTGCTCATCTCTCACAGAGCTCTTCAGGGCCATCTCCATGCTCGACACCAAAGATTCCAGTTTCTTGTGTTCAATGCTTACGTCTAGGAAGTATTTCTGAAATTTTTTGTCTTTCTCAGCCAAGCTCTTCTTCATGCTCTCAATACGTTGCTTGAGTTCTTTAATTTCCCTCCTTGCTTCCAAGAGGCTCAGCTCCATCTCCACATGATTACACTCGTCTTCGATCCAGTCTTCCTTCATACGTTCCACCTGAGCTTTGAGCTTTTCGATTTCTCTTTCCCTGGAGCAAAATAAAAATATCGTAACACTTCTGGTGACTGCCTAGTTGAAGAGCCAACGTGAGGCTCCACCTCACTGGGGTGGCTATGCTGCAAAGATGCTCCAAGGAAGAAGCAAATTCCTCCATGCATCATTTGCTGCCACCTCTGAGAGAACTGGCAGAGATGTCAGCTGGCTGCCAAGACGCACTGGCTGATTCCTAGCTGGAGTCACCAACCTGGCCACACAGCCAGCAGCCTTGTGGGCTATGCTGTGATCCTGGACACTTGGAGGTGAAAGTGGTGGCCTCTGGGTTAGGTCCAACCAGTACAGCGCTTGACATCTCACCTACTGCCTCACCCTGGAGGAAATGACAAACAGCTGCCTGGATGTGTCCCCTGTGCCTGCCAGCAGCTCGTCACGTATAGCCAGAGCCAACAGTGGCCTCAGACAGCAGGATGGCTCAGGGCTGCAGGCACCTGGCTTGCTTGGCACCCGGCTTGCTTTGCACCCCCCCAGCCCAGCATGGATCCAGAGGCTTCTGCCCTCACTTGCAAGCAAGTGGGGAGAAGGGCCCCCTGTGTGAGATCCAGCCCTCACAGGTACAGATGTCGGGCCACCCAAAGCAGGACCAAGGGGTCCCTGGGACTCTACCTTGGGGCTCCATTCAAACAACCCTTTGTGCCCGCTTGGGTTGTGTGCGCTGGAAAGCCAGTTCTCAGAGCACAGCTTTAGTAAAAGAGAGAACATCTGTTGCTGTGTAATGTACATTGTTGCTTCTTCGCTTAGCATCCATACAAAGTGCTACTGCAAAAAAGTCCATATCTAAGCAACAAAACCACAAGCGGGCACACTAGTTTGTGTCAGAGCTTTTCTTTCATTAGGGGAAAAGGGGGACATTTGTCGTCGTATTTTCTGAGCGAGGTGGAACTTTTTTTATGTATAAAAGGTCTCAGTGCTAAAGTAGGCTGGTGAAGAACTATCCTTTAAAAGTCTTCTATCGGGAAAGTTCAAAAAAAGGGAAAAAGAGACAGCCATATTTGTAACGAAAGTGCACGGTACATATTCAGTGAGCACACAATGAAACCTTAAATACCTGAAAACAACCTAATCAGCCCGATCATATTTCCAATCTCTTAATGAAAACTTTACATGGTCAAGAAAAGAGTAAAAATGATCAGGACTCCCATCCCTTAATGCTCCTGAATAAATCTTGTCCAGTCTTATTTCTGAAGTGAAATATACCTTTCTGTAACTTTGCACTCGGATTCCTTCAGCTTTTTTTTCAAATGCCGTATTGTAACTTCTTTCTGCTGCAGAGGAGTCAAATACCGCTCCGGATTTTCTGGCTTAGTGCTGCAATTGTGACCACAAGAAATAGATTTCCCTGATCGCCTGAAAAGAAAAAAACCATCACACCATCACATAACATCACTCCTACAGTTCTTCAGTCCTGGCAAAAAGGAACACATCCCATAGACTGATATGGCGCTTGGCTCATTTTGGGCTCCTCAGTGTCCACACAAGTGACTCCCTCTGGCAAATCAAAGTACTTGAGAAAAGGGCTGATTTGTGGCTATAGTACAAAATTTACTATTTATCATACTTGTTTTCAGTGCCATTGCCTCAAATGAGACATTTAACTTTAAAACACCTAGCCATCTCCTCACCCAAAACGGTGCCCAAGAGCAGGCAGCTGGGCCATTGGCAAGGGCACCCAGCTGCAGACACAGCCAGCTAAGGAAGCGTACAGACTGAGTTCAGCTCCACATGTGAGTTAAGAAGCCGAGCACCCTGAAACCTACATTAATCCTATCTAGCTTTAGGTGTGTATCTGACGTGCTTGGCTGTTGAGTTGCCTGGGGTGGGAGGAAAGAGAGAGAAAGGGAGGGAGAGAAACAACAATTTCTTCTCTGCAATACGTGTCGCATGCTCCCGCAGGTATTAGTTTTCTTCCCTGTAGAGGAAACTGCACACAGAGGTACCTAAGGCCGGGCAGGGTGAATTTTCACCCGAGCATACAATATTTTCTATACAACCCCACCCAACTCTCTCCAAAGGAGAAAGGACCTTTCTGTGAAAGAACCAGGAAAGCCACATGAGAACTGACAGCATAAAACCACGGAAAGGAGCCTGCCTTGGAGTGAAAACCAGCTACAAAGTGCTTTGACTAAAAGTAACCTTGAATTTTACAGTACTGAAACAGTAAAACTTTTACATGGGATAGAGCACACTGTTGATTGTCGAGCCACCAATATGAAGAGTCACACCCATGCTGAGGAGCAACACGACCCCTTTGGCAAGCCAGACAACCAGCTGATGCCACATTTGAGTGCAGAGAGGGTAAGTCAGTGTGCTGAACACCAGGATGCTGAAATAAAGACTTACCTCGTCACTTGGCTGCTGTCACTTCCTTTGTTTGAGCCTGAGTTGCTTCTGCTGGCTAAAGAAGCCCCATAATTCTGACGGGTGTTCGCAGGACTCGGCTGGGTTTTGCTCAGTGTTGACAAAGGGGCCTTTTCACGGGAAGCAGGTGGGCTGGGTCTGGACTTGTTGGATAAGGATCCATTATTCTGACCATGAAGGCCACAACTGGAGGAGAACCAACATGGTTAAAGCATACTGGATTATCTTTATCACACAACTCATTATGTGTCTTATTTCACGCACAAAGCTGTCTAAACACTAAAACAGGTAGATAACTGTGAGTGGCCGGGAAGAAAGTCCTGAAGTCATCAGCCACTGCACACTCTTTCACTGACTGTGGGGCTCTCAGTCTGAATTATGTGATCTAGGGAAACGTTGGCCATTTTCACGTTTCTCTGTGGATAGCACGGTTCCCACTGACTCCACCAGATCATCCACATTCCCTGAACCTCTGACTCCATTAAGCAATGAGAGGACTGCAGCCTGGGCTAGGGCCAAAAGAACCACGCTTCAGCCTTCCCTGGCCAGACCGGCAGAGGGATGCCTGCTCATGGAGGTTTGCTCTAAGACTGCTTTCATGCTCCTTGGCAAGCAGCCTGAGGGATCACAGTGTGTGATGAAAACAGATTTGTTTGAGCCACTGTTCCTTTCTCTCTTTGGCATAGAGGGTGCTTCAGCTGCCACTGTCAACTATTCATAGAATCATAGAAGAGAATCATAGAATCATTAAGGTTGGAAAAGACCCCTAGGATCATCAAGTCCAACTGTCAACCCAACATCACCAAGTCTCCTAAACCATGCCCTGAGGTGCCACATCTACACATCTTTTAAGTACCTCCAGGAATGGCGACTCTAACCACCTCCCTGGGCAGCCTGGTCCAATGCCTGACCATTCATTTGCTTAGATATAGTTCAAAGCCTACGGTGAGCAGGCTGAAATAGTATTAAAATAGACAAAGAAAACCACAGATTTTTTTCTTCCTTCCTTCCTTCCTTCCTTCCTTCCTTCCTTCCTTCCTTCCTTCCTTCCTTCCTTCCTTCCTTCCTTCCTTCCTTCCTTCCTTCCTTCCTTCCTTCCTTCCTTCCTTCCTTCCTTCCTTCCTTCCTTCCTTCCTTCCTTCCTTCCTTCCTTCCTTCCTTCCTTCCTTCCTTCCTTCCTTCCTTCCTTCCTTCCTTCCTTCCTTCCTTCCTTCCTTCCTTCCTTCCTTCCTTCCTTCCTTCCTTCCTTCCTTCCTTCCTTCCTTCCTTCCTTCCTTCCTTCCTTCCTTCCTTCCTTCCTTCCTTCCTTCCTTCCTTCCTTCCTTCCTTCCTTCCTTCCTTCCTTCCTTCCTTCCTTCCTTCCTTCCTTCCTTCCTTCCTTCCTTCCTTCCTTCCTTCCTTCCTTCCTTCCTTCCTTCCTTCCTTCCTTCCTTCCTTCCTTCCTTCCTTCCTTCCTTCCTTCCTTCCTTCCTTCCTTCCTTCCTTCCTTCCTTCCTTCCTTCCTTCCTTCCTTCCTTCCTTCCTTCCTTCCTTCCTTCCTTCCTTCCTTCCTTCCTTCCTTCCTTCCTTCCTTCCTTCCTTCCTTCCTTCCTTCCTTCCAGTTTCCCTCATACGTATCTACCTTTCTTTTCCCACTCTTTATTAAATAACCTCACTGTCGACTGTGGGCTTGAAAGCAACTGCTATCTGTGCTGCTGGCAACTGCCAAAGGACTGAGGTGCTCTGAGCACAGCTTCCCAAGGTGGGTTCCTCGCTTGCTCGCTTGGTTTGTCTTCCTGCACTGCTACACTGCTACCTACATCCTCTCATGGAATTTGTTCTTCTCAACTGTAATGAAAGGGCTGGTTTCAGAAAAGAAAAAGGCAAATCCAGCCAACCAAAGAGGCCTGAACATAAAAATTTAAATACCACAGCACTATGAAGCAAGAACTCTTCTCAAGATTCCCTAACTTGGTTTCGTCCCCCCTCTGAAAATGGAACAGTTTATAAGGAAAGTGGCTGCTGCAAACCTTCATCACACTGCTGTGGTTTGGGTGATTTTATAATTATTTTACAATGAAGTGCGGGACTGTGGTTTGTGACAACACTGAGATTTTTCAGAGGAAGTTGAGTCAAACAGTTAAAAGAGAACATATCGCAAAGGAGACCTCTCCTTCCACTTCGTACAGTACAGCATCAACTCTTGGGTGAGGCAGAATTCACATAGACTGTGCATAATGCAGCAATGCAATTGAAGGAGCATTATTACAGAGGACTTCTGTCTAATTAAGTGGGTCAGGATGCTCTAATTTGAAGTTACATTTAAATGCACAGAAATACATGCAATGATACAGAATCTTACTGCAAGTAAGGTGATTTTAGGGCTTCATATGATACTTAGTATTTTTCACACACACACACGCACCCCCGGCCAGTACCTTTACTGGTTAGATTTAATCTAGAGAGTGCTTAGGTAATGTTTATTTTTCTAATGAACAGTCTCATGACACAGATAGGAAACTGCTCATTAAGCATCATTCTGACAATCTCTGTGCGCTGGGGCACGCTCCGACCTCAGAGACATCTGTGTGACTTAAGCCTAGAGGTATCCCACTGCCAGTCCCGGCCTGCCTGCCAGCACTTCCACAAAGGGCAGGAAACCCGTCCTGTCAATCTGAACTCTTTCCACCTACTCCAAAAAATGTAACCAGCAGGGATTTTGTGGGTGGAGCACAATGTGCGCTGCTCCACCCAAATGTCCTCATCCTCGCATTCACAAGCTCTCTGGATTTGCACTTCACAAATGATAGGGAGAAATCTTACAGAAATCTTTCTTGAAAGATTTGTTTAGATAGATAACTCATTTATTTTTTTTTTTTTTTTTGCATATAGTTTTAGTTACAGAAAGGTTGGGCAAGGGTGTTGAATACAAAAGCATCAAAGGCAATATTGTCTACTTCTTCCTACAAAAAATAAGGTCATGACCTGGAAAGGCACATGCCAAGCTGACAGTTTATTACAAAGAGAAAACAGTGATAAGACCAAAAGGTTAAGGTTAACTTCTTAGAGGTACTGCTGTTAAGCAACGTATACCCAGTTGTCTCCTCCTCCTCTCCAGCTGAAGTCTCTTCTGTCTTACCTGAGGGTATCTCCCATACTTGTTATGAACAAACAACACAAAAATACCTGTCGGCTGATCTGGCCTATTGACATGTTTTGGTCTCAAAAAATATAGCTTTTTTTTCCCCTTTCTCATATTACAGTTCTCATCAGTGTAAGTGCTGCCCAAGAGCATAGTGTTAGCCAAATTGTTTCAAAACTCACACTAGTGCTATTTTATGTATTAGCTGCAAGGCCTTACATAGTAGTCTATCTCTGCACTAGCAACTCTCTCACTCTTCAGGAAAAATGGCTTTGCTTACTTGTGAGAAAAAGACCTTTTGCTTCCAGCAGCCGACACATGGGCTTCAGGCACTGAGGTACAGCCTGTGTTGCTTGAAGAGCTAAAATTGGTTTTAATCCCTGGAAAAGAAAAGGGACGAGTAAAAACACAGTGGAAATCATAACTCAAAGGCTGTTTTAAAAATCACGATGAACAACAAGCATCATCCCTTTGCCCATCCTGTGTGAATTTTAGCAGTTGCATGAATTTTCCAACAACCCTGATGTCAAGCACGTGATTTGTTCTGGATTTGCAACATTTCTTCAGAAGTGGCACTTAAACAAGAGCAGAGAAAAACCATTTGGACACAAACCCCTCACACTAAAGAAGCCCTTTTAGGACACGGCTAGGAACATTTGTTGTGACCACCTGTTTGCTTTCTTACAGCCGTCAATACAAGAATCAGGCTGCTCACGTGGCTCCTGCAGCAGCACACAACTGTAACTGTAGATTTCGCTTGCTTTAAACCATAGGAAAACACTACGCGCTGGGGGAAAAGCCGCTTCCATTTTGGTCTCTGAGACGATGTACACATACATGCATATGTACATATACATGTGTATAGGCTAATAGGGTATATGCGTCTGCGTATGTACACACATATGCAGGTTCTCGTGGCACACAGAAGGACAGTAAAGCAGTTCTAATAGCCTTAAATCAGTCCAATAATCACGCGCGGCTCTCAAGTGCTTCTGGGGTGTTAAGCCATCTACCTGATTTCTGACTTTCTATGGATCACAGCTTTTATTTCCCAAGCCCTGGCATGTACAGGGAAAACCGCTTTCATTTTGCTACAATCAGTAGTAGGCAGAGCCACTAAGAAAGTCTTATCACCTGGAAAAATACCCACCCTAAAGTTAGGATTTTTTTCAGTCTGTCACTCAAATGGCAGATGTCCAAAGCCATATCTGGGCCTTACACTGCAAAGCCACAATATTGTACGATGACTTTAATCTGAGGGAATGGAAATAACTTTCCAACAGCCTTTAAACAGCTGGTCAGGGGGAGCATCTCTCACCTGAGAATTTCTGGGCGCCGTCTCACGCACAGACACCCCCAGCCAGCAGCTGCAGACTTACCATGAACCCCATTTTTGCTATATTTTCCATGATGCATCTGCAGATACCATCATCCCCCACTGGGGTGGATAAACCTTCAGCTGCACAGTCGTTCTTAAATCCTTTGCAGAACTGATGGTGATGTGCACGTCTTGTACCCCAGTTGACTACTTTTGTTGCTGTGACAATGTGATTGCGAAAGCTCACACATCTAAGTCCCAGAACAACCCACCTAAGCAGCATTAACCATGAAAGAGGCTGCCGTTTCTCAAAAACCATTTCTTTTGCCTGAACTGGCTATAACACTTGTTTTGCCCTGATCTGAGACTCCCCTGACTAAGAGGAGTGTCTTACCCACCATTTCCCACAAAGGATACCACATATTCAGTCATCATGAATTTCTCATTTGAAATTCATTCATACATATATTTCCATGCTGCAGCCACTCAGTGTCACAGTGTTGGCAGGCAAGACAACTTGGCACCATGCTCTGACGGAAACGCTCATGCCACACGTAATGGCATCCAACACTGAGAGGCCCGTCACTCTGGCCCCAGCCCACCTTGCAGCAGGCTACAAGCGGCAGCACACCCACTCCCTAGGAGCAGAGCTGTGCACCGCTCTGTGCAACGGGAAGAACAACACAGTGATGGCCAACAAAGTGCTGCAACGTTTTCCAGGATTGCTTCTTGCCTGCAAGACACTGGAGTGAAATAGTGCAGTATCAAGTGCTGTCCCTGCACTTTATTGCTCAGTGGGCAACGGCACTGAGCTAAGAGAGTGCTGCAAACAGCATCATGCTTTCTGCACTGCCTTTTAGCCTCCTTGCTGCCCTGACAGCACCACTACAGTCACCTAGCTCTAGCTGACATGGAGGGGAGAGGGGAGCCTGCAACCCCACGACTGCATGCTGTGCTGCCCACGATGAGGAGCGCAGGCAGTGCCAGCTGGCACAACCCAGGCAGAGGCAGAAAAGGCAGTGACGGTACGTCAGACGTGTGTGCACATCTGCCCCATGGGTTGGAGGACCACTGCTTAGGGAGCTAACACCGTCCTGCCACAGCACTGCAATTGGCTGGGCAAGGTAGAACAGCTTAGGTATACTTGGTCTGCCAGGACAGTATGCAACCACATCACATACGTACCTATGTCTATGGAGCCAGTATATACATTTCTTACACAGAGCCACACAACAACCGTACATGCATGCCTGGAGTATAGCATCCCAGTCTGCTATTTATAGCCATTACAGATGGTTGGATACCTTGTGGCATGGTCTTCTGGCCTCAAAAGTCAAATTTTGCTTGCACTTGAGCATGTAATATTTTTCCTTCTATAAGAATAAAGCTCAAACTTTCCTGTGTGCATTTGATTGTCCATGTGCTATCTAAATGGTAAGGTTACAACATAGAAAAAAGGAAGAAGTGTAAGTAATATCTGCGACAGGAACACTGACAGCTGAGCAGAACTGGATTCCTAAAACTCAGGATGCATCTGAGTTTAGTAAATCTCTTAAGCTAATTTAGTCTTTTGGTGTAAGTCTTTCTTATTTGCAACTTCACCACTCTTTCACAGCTGCCAAAGTATAGAAACCACAGAACTACCTATCTTCTGACTCCATAAACATGACCTCTTAATATATATCTATGTGTGTGTATATATAGATATAAAAATCATTCTTGATGCTAGGTTTGCATATAGTCACCCAGTGAAACAGAGCTGTAAATGAAACAGCGCTGACAGAGACAGCTTGTCCTCAGAATGTAAAGCACTTCAATTTGCTGAGCTTCTGTGCCTTCAAAAGCATCCTGTTACACAGCAAAGAGACGAAAACACAAAAAAATATAAGTTCACCACTCCAGTGCAGCTGATGGAGGAATAAGTAGCGTGCTGTCCCTGTAGATAGCTTTATTTAGAGACCCCAAGGGAAGAGAGGGGGCCTGACTGCATAAGAACTTCCAGCAAAGCCATTAGAAACAGCTGGAAAAGTAGAGATAATTCAGTTGTAATGCCCTTTATTGAAAGAATCTGTATTTTTAAAAGACTAAGTTTAATTTATCTTAAAACTTTTAACTCACAGCTACATCTCCACTTTCAATCTTTAACAGCATAAGCAGTAATATTTCCAGGAAACATTAATGCTACTTCTTTTCTATTTAATACGGGGTTGTTCCTGCAAGATTGTTTTTGTACACCACAAGCAATCTAGGAAAGAACACCAGACTGCTCACATGCACGAACAAATGTAAGAAAAAGAAGCTGCACAGAAGTGATGAAGTCTTGCTTCAGCATTTCCGGCTTTTCTTCAGATAACACCCTTTAAAAAATGACCCATGTTGAGGGCAAAGGCTGCCAGCAGGGAATGCACTCAATTCACAGTGTCAAGCTCAGCTGGCAGCGTGTTTTTGTTCCAGTCCCTGGCCTTTGACTTACTATGCGATTTACTATTACTATACATGAGACTCTTGCCTTGCACTTTGCTATAAATTTCACATCCAACAGTAACTGCGTAAATGCAGATATAATCCTGGGAGCAAGGATCAGGACTCTCCTCCACGTAGACTGCTCTATTCTTTGTGTGACAGAGAAGCTGCTCCCATGTGCTCTGCCGCTGCCCGTGTCCGACAGATACCCTCTACTACCCCGAGGTCTAAAGCCAGTGGAGGAAGCTGATGATGCTCTGTAGGTTGCAGTGGTTCAGAACTCTCGTGAGAGGTGTGGATTTGAACTCCTTTGGTCTAAGGAGGGCACTGAACTCAGATCTTTTCCCTGACCTCTACTTGCGCAGCTGCCACACAGAACAGGGTGGGTGGTAGCACCAGTGCTGGCCATAGTTCAAAGCAATGAAACGTGCTGGTTGCTGGCACTCACAGAGGTGGTCTGGCTCTGGTGCAGAGGTTCAGAGTGAATGTGAGGCACGTGCATGGGCGCAAGCAGGGTACAAGTAGGTGGCCAAATCTGGGAGACGGGCACGCCTCTCTGGCCTCTCCTGTGGACTGGTAGAGGTGCGTTCCTGCCCGGCATGCTCTCTGCTGTGAATCTTGGATTGTAGTACCTAACCACCCCCTCTTATTGTATATGCAGTTTAGTCATCAAGCGCAGACTTGCAAGTTGTGCTCCCAGAATGACAGTGAGAACCTGAGCACAGCAATGCCTGGCATCAGCATCCCCTCCCCTATCCCACTGCGCTGGCCAAAGAAGCTATCACTTATCACTCTTGGGTGGACATCTACCTGACTGCTTGCCTGTGCCCTCTCCTCAGACAGATCTGTTAATCACGTTGCAGCTGATTGCACAGCGCAGTAACGGCTGATAAATTGGCAGCTGGCAAACATGCAGTCAGAGAAGACGTGGAGCAAAACTTTCAGTGTGGGTGACCATCAACTGTTCAAACCTGCTGGGTGAGGAGACTTCCAGCTCAATGCCAGGCAGAAGACTTTGGGGAAGAACTTCAACGCAGATCCTGCTTCCCTGCATTTAGATCTAAACTTGATTTTACTTGACCCCCTCAATTCATACTGCTGGTTGTGTGATCTAAACTAATTATGCATCTTGATTTTTGCTCATCTAGTTCACCTACTTTTCTTACTTTGGAAGAAAGTTTGTTATCAAATAATCAAAATTTATCTCATTAAGCAGTTTTCCAATCTCATCTAAATACTATAGCTTTGGTAGTAATCTGAGCTGCATTCATGCAAAGTATAAGCACTGCAGATCTCCAAATAAATACGGAATGTGGCTTGTGTATGCCGTGAAACCACAGTCAGTCAAGCTCATCTCTAAAAACAGTCACTACAAACTAATTACTGAGATTGGCTGAGAGCCATCATGTAGACTCTGCATATCACTGTATCCTGAGCCAGCATTTTTCTTCATTGTTTTTAATTCATGGATTTGCAGAGCAGCCACGAGCAGATGTTGGAACAGACAAAGAGCATTACAAGGTGGGGTTTTTTTCCTGCTTTATATACCTTACAGAGATTCTTCGTACGGAAATTAGCCTGACCTAATTCTTTTTTGTGATTCTATATGCAGTTTGAGCTCTTCTAACACCACTTTAGAACAGCTGCCAGCAATTTTCCCTCCTCATCCTGAAATGACCTTTGCTGGGGGAACACATGTTCACGGAGAAGACAACAGTCTGGACAACTTATCTTTCTGTTCAAACCAAAAGGCTCTTTCGATCAGAGATGGAAGGATGCTACTTTGCTACTCCAACCTCATTAGAAACATTGAGACTGGAGGTTCAAGAAATACCAATAGATGTATAACATGATACTCAACTTGTATATGACAGTTTTGGAAAAACCTCTGTGATGTGTAAATCCACCTACGGACAAGTCTTTAATAAGGAAGCATGTGGTGTCACCTCAGGAGTTTTCTCATATACCTGGCAGTACTACCTGGTCTGCTTGAATAGAAATGAATAGGCTGGTCAGAAGTACTTTTAGAAGCTGGAAAACATCATCTTTGGCAGGGATGACTTAACAGGACACAGAAAGGGAGTGAACTCCGTCATAGACTAGGTCAACATGCCAGCCGTCCCGTTATGTTGGTGGCAGAAGTTTAACAAAGGGCTTTCAGAGGCCTCTTCAACACATCTCCTAAATCTGGTTCCAATGCACAAGGAGGAGAGAGGCTGGCTGGTGCACAGCAACAAACCCCGCAGGCATGCATTCACAGCAGCAAATGCTGCAGGTATGTGTCCACAGCATATATGCAAACGCATGAAATCACATGCTAAACCTGATTCAGCTGAAAGCTTTTGCACAATCACCCTTAATAGAAGGCACATGGTTTTCATTATAATGTGCATAAAACATTTTAAATCAGTTTTACCTGTTTTCAACAGGGAAGAGAAAACCATCAGAATGAGAAACATATCCGAGAGGTAACTAACTAAGCAGCCCTGCAATCCCAGGATCAAAAGCAAAATTTGTCATAAAGCTAGCCAAACATTTACTGTAACGCACACCTTGAAATTATTACAAAAAAATAATAGAGATCAAGTGCCATC